>NW_028181060.1:0-47876 GCF_964211825.1 Aythya ferina
TTTGGGAGTGTCCACCATCGTGTTTGTGAGACCTGCAGCCCTGAGGTATGCTGAGAGGAGTTTGCTCTAGATACCCTGCAGGAGCCAGGAGACACCGACTAGGCAAAGCCTTGAGTTTGGTGAGAGAGGAGGCACAGACGTCGAGGCAGGATAGACTCCCATGATGTTTGCACAGGAGGATGTGTCAGAGAGGTCTGTCACCAGTTGTAGGACAACCCTCCTTTCACTCCTTACATTGAAAAGGCAGAAGTCTTAATTTTTTGGAATTTGCTTTTCCTCTGCTGTACAACCTAGGATGAGAAAGCTTTAAGGCACTTTCCTGTCCAGCCTGGGTACGTGGGAGGACAGCTTTGGGGTGATGACCTCCTGGAGGACTCCTACAGGAGAACTGCCTTTTCTGGGTGAATCTGTGTGTGCCTTTGGACTAGCCATGTCTCCTGGGATTCCCTTTTTATGCTGAGGTTGCACATGATGCATTCCATGGGATGAAGGTTCTATGATTATATGAAATGTCCTGATGGCCTTAATGCTCCCATGTTCTTCAGCTAATGAGCTGATGTTCTTCAGCTCTCAGGAAACTGAAGAACACATAATATTATTATTTTGTTATTTCTGCTTTTGTTATTATAATTAGCATTATTATGCAGAGATTTGATGAAAGCTGTTTTTGACTTTCAAGTTCTTGTTGGAACCTAGTTAGTTCTTCCCTGGGGTTGCATGTCATTCCACCCCAGCAGGACACAGCCACACACCTGGGGTTGCTTCACTGCAAGATTCTTCACCCATTTCTGGGGACCTGAAGAGGAGGCATTGTTACTGGGTAGTAGAAGAAGGAAAGGGGAGAGATGGTAGAAACAGAAGGAGCTATCTGTTCCCAGAAGAAACAGAATCATCACCAGAGAACTGGGACCATAGGATATGATGTAAAACCTCATAAACCCTAGTTCATCAAGAGTGTGCAGAAGTGCAGACATTTATTCCCAGCTGTGAAGTTGTTTTCTGCAGAAGCAACACATATCACTACTGGAGGAGGGAAAACCCCAAGCAGGGATACCTCAGGCATGCTTAGAACAAGAATTTTCTCCTCCCCATTCCCTTCTTTGTTCCTCTTGCCCAAGTCACTTCCTGCAGGTCTGTTTTCTTGAGTCTCTTGGTGGGAACGTGTTATTTCTGAGTTTCTCACACATACAGGAGGTTTGATCTCAGTATCCACCTCAGGTATCCTGTCCTCACTGCCTTTCTGAGGCAACCACAGTCTAAGCATTGCAGAGATGCTCTTGAAGTATTGGGAGAATGAATGATAGATCAGCCAGATCCTCTTTCCCAAAGGGACTGGTGTGAGAGGAAAGAGAAGATGAAAATGCTTCTGTCCTGTAACTGTTCTCCCCATATACCCCTGGACAAGGCAGATTTTGCCATTTGATGTGCAAAAAGCTCGTGGTCCATTCTGATCTATGGGCTCTGTTGTGCACTAAAAGCTGGAAGCAACTGGTCAGAGACTCACCTGAGCCTGGCACTACCATTCAAAAAGCTTCTTTGTCCTCTGTCTTTTTCCCAAAGTTCTGTCAGGGTGGACTGTCCCCGAGTGGGCATTTCTAGAGCACATTACAGTGCAGGCACACAACTTCAGCAAGACCTAGATTCCCCCAGGCCCCAAGAAACAGGGGATCCCAAGTGGGGAGGAACACAGGAGATGATCCATGGTTTTCTTGTGCATTACACATATTCCTCTGACTTTTTCCACCACTCCAAGGGACACTGTCTGAAAGGGACCTGTTGCTATGTGTCCTTCTGTCACATTCCTCTGGGAATGATGAAAGGCCCCCTCCTGTGCTCACCACATACCCTGCCAACTAAGGCAATATCTTTCTTCCCTGGCAACATAAGACCACCATAAGAAGCATCATGTGGAGGGTGTAGGTGGGATGCAGAAAAATTTAATGACTCTGACGAAACAAACAAGGTCACTTCTAGAGGAGGAGACAGAAGTGTAATTTAGTGCACCCTCAGCAAATTTGCAGATGTCACCAAGCTGAGTGCTGTGGTTTATACAATAGAAGGAAAGGATGCCATCCAAAGGGACCTGGACAAGCTTGAGAAGTAGGCCCATGTAAACCGTACGAGGTTCAACAAGTCTAAGTGCAAGGTGTTGTACCTGGGCCAGGGCAATCCCAGACAGGAGTACAGACAGGAGAAGAACTTAGTAAGAACAGCCCTGCAGAGAAGGGGGGATCTGGTGGATGCAAAGCTTAACATGAGGTGTCAGTGTGCACTTGCAGCCCACAAGGCCAACTGCATCCTGGTCTGCATCAAAAGAGGAGTGGCCAGTAAGTCAAAGGAGGGGATTTTTCCCTTCTGCCCTTCTGCCCTTTCTTTTCCTTTTGCCCTTGTTAGGCCCCACTTGGAGTACTGTATCCAAGTCTGGGGTCCCCAGAACAAGAAGGATGTTAATCTGTTAGAATGGGTACAGAGGAGGATCATGAAGATGATCAGAGGCCTGGAGCACTTCTCCTTTGAAGAAAGGCTGAGAAACCTGGGGCTACAGAAGAGAAGGGTCTTAGGTGACCTTATTGCGGCCTTTCAGTACTTGAAGGGGGCTTATAAAAAAGATGGAGAAAGACTCTTTATTTTGGTAGATAATTATACGTGAACGGTCTTAAACTAAAAGAGGACAGATTTAGACTAGACATTAGGAGGAAATTCTTCACTGTAAGGGTAATGAGGTACTGGAACAGGTTACCAAGAGAAGTTGTGGATGCTCCATCACTGGAGGTGTTTAAGACCAGGTTAGATGAGGCCCTGGGCAACCTAATCTAGTGGGTGGCCTATGGCAGGAAGGTTGGAACTAGATGATGTTTAAGGTCCCTTCCAACACAAGCCATTCTATGATTCTATGATCCTATGAACTCTGTGCCTATCAACCATGGCAGAGATGCCACAGGGCATCCATCTGCCTACCCCACAAAAGGAGAGGGGACAGCAGATCCCCTAGGCTGGGTATGGGAGAGGGTTTTATGGTGTAGAAGAACATTAGAAAGGAAGAGAGTGGAGAGAGCAGAAGACATGCAAATTAGGCTTTGGTCATGTTTTCAGAGAGACCCTGCTTCTTTCCTTTGGAAGGGGGACACTGGATGCTCAGCCTCTCCAACATCAATCTATCCTCAGTCTGTAATCAACTTCTGTGTTTCCAGGGGTCGTCGTATGTTCTGACACCAATAGTTTAACAGGGGTTGCACCTTCTGAAATAATAGTGGCTGGTAATACATGAGAGGTCATAGCACCCAGAGGTGATGGGGACTCCGTCACAGCTGAGGATGCTGCCAACAGCAGCAGAGGTGAAGGATCCCACAGCAATGTTCTGCGGGAAGGAGCTGAGGATGGAGCTGGGCAGGGTCACCACCACAGGAGAGGGCTGGATGACAACTGAGCCCTCAATCTGCCCCAGGCAGATTGCTGGTAGTGCTGGGGAGCATGACATAGAAACCCCCACCTGCCATCCTTTTTTTAGTCCCCACTCCACTGACAAGCACTGGATGTCCTGGATATGGGGGGACTGTACTCAACTGTTAAATTTCTGGGGCCAGCCTTGTTGCTTCACCAGCAGCTATCTCTTCCTTTCTCTTTTGCAGCAATCAGCTTCTCATTTTTTTTCCCTCATTTCTCTGCAAGATTCACTTTTTGAACTTCTTCTGTAGTTGATTCTTTCTGGACATGACGAAGCAGTTCTGAACAAGATACTGTGTTGCCCCTTTTTAGAAATCCAGGCATAGTAACATGATGGAATACTGAGAGAGAGCATTAAGAACATGGCTTGGGCTGACCAAGCAGCCTTTAAATTCCAGTTTGAGAATCAGAAAGCCAAAATTAACAATGGAAAGAAAATTTCCTACAATGAAAAATAGCAATACTTCGAGAAGACAAGAAAAACATTTAAAATTAGTGTCTGGTCATCTTCCAAGCATTTAGCCACCTTGTTCAGAAAAAGCTGAACAAGGAAAAGTAGAGAAAAAGAATATTTACGTCTTTTTTTTTTGTTTTTGTTTTCATTGTTTGTTTCTCTTGCAACATTCTTAAGCTTTATTTCTCTCCATCTTGTTTGAAACAAACATTGTGTTCTTGCTGATGATCATGTATGGGAGTGTTTCTGTTGTCTTGCTGGAATTTCTATGATTTGGGAACTTCGTTTTGGGCATAAAATTATTGTACATGATACAGTGCTGTGGGACACAATGAAATCTTTCACTAGCAACATGGATAGCAAAAAGAACTTAAAAATCTTTTTGAAACCTTAGTAACTAATTTTCTATCAAATACTGCAAATTTGTCAGACCTACCTGGTTATTTGAAACTGAAACAAGAGAAGAAGGCAGGAACAAGGAAAAAAAAAAGAATCTGGACTTCCAGGAGGGTTGTGAAATAAAGTGGGTGAATGGATGCCTGGAGAAGGATGGACAAATGTTTATATAGCTGTCTATATGGAAGTAGAGTGCAAGGAAGAGAGAGGAGATGGAGGGAGAAGGAGAGTGGCAGTGTTCAAGAGAAGACATGAGAAGAGCCACTTAGGCAAGGAAAAGGCTTTTTGTTTGATGTTTACTGTTGCCCTTATTGCAGCATTAAACCTCACTCTGACATGATCTCCTTCTGAAATCTTTCAGCCATGGCAAAGGAGAACAGGACTTTTGGGACTGGATTCATTCTGAGCTCAACAGACCATCCTGGCTGTCACATCATCCCATTGGTAATTATCTTCTCCACCTCTCTCCTAATTCTGATGGGAATGGTCTTCCCCTTGTCACTGTGGTGAGTGACCACCCCTGAGGATTCCAATGGATTTCTTCCTCAGCCCGCTCACCTTCTTGGAGTTCTGGTATACCACCAGTAATGCTCCCAAAACACTGGAAACTTTCCATGTCATCAGGAAAGGTCATTTGTGTTTCTAGCTGCTTGGTACAGTCATTTTTCCACTTCTTCTAGGTATCACTGAATTTCCAGTCTTCTCAATATTGCACTTTGATTACCACACACAAGGCTTTGCATTACACCTCACCACAGTCATAAGACAGAAACTGCTTCCTCCTCTCCTTAGGAGCATGGGTGTGGAGGGTGTACCAGGAACACCATTGTCTGTTTCTGCTGTGGTGGTGGGCCTCTTCTGAGCCTGGCCTGTGGGGCTATGATGCTGAGCGAGACCCCTGACTTTATCCTTTCTGCCCTCATCATCTGAAACATGCTGCTTTTCATGGCAGACTCCTACATCTACATCCTCTTTGCCGTTCTCTCTCTTCCCTTGTCTTTCACTCACCAAAAGGCATTCTGTGCTTGTGCCTCCAATCTCACCACAGTTCCCATTCTCTGAGGACCTTTCTGTCAATATTTGCACTTTGCTTGACAGTGCGCTGCAAGTGAGACTGGCATGGCTTGGGAACTGGAATAGATTCTCCAGGGAAGTGGTCACAGCATGAAGCCTGCTGGGGTTCAAGAAGCGTTTGAACAACACTCTCAGACCTGAGGTTTCATTTCCAGGTACTCCTGCGTAAAGCCAGAGGAGAGGGACTCAATGATCCCTGTTTGTCTGATCTAACTCAGGCTATCCAACAGTTCTGTTATTCTATGGTTTTTAGACACAATGAGATGCTACGTGCTTTTTTAAATGTTGGCCTTTTTTTCCTGTCCTTAACTTGTGCTGCAGGCTGGGAATAAGAAAGATGGCATCAACAATTTGACTTGTTTTCTAGAAGGATTATGTTGTTTCCAAGACAAAGGTGAATCTCCAAATTGTGAGTGTGCTCCTCCATCTCAGACTTCAGTGTAAGCCAGGAGGTAATTCTGGCTCAGGAGCACCTATTGATTATTGCTTTAAGCTGGGCAACAGATGTGTTATGTGTAGAAGGTCTCGGTCCCCAGGTGAGAGCTGGGGCTGGAACGCAGGCCAAGGCCAGACCCCAGAAAGACCTGGCTGAAGGCTCCATCCAGTGAGCTCCATCCAGCCCTACAACACCTAGGAGCCTGGTGTGGTGGTTTTACCTTGCTGGGCAGCTGAACTTTATCACAATCACTCTCTCACTCCCTCTCCTTTTAAGAAGAGGGGGAGAAGAAAGCATGCTGGAAATTAAAATTAAAATAACAACTCACAGCTTGAGATAAGGATAATTTAATTAAAGGGAAAATGAAGAGGGAAAAAAAAAATAAAAGAAGGAAAAAAAAAAAAAGGAAAGGCTGCACAGAAGCACAGAGAGAGAGAAAAGAAATTACTCTCTACTTCTCATCAATGAGCAATGTTGGTCCACATCCTGGGAAGCAGGCCCTCTACATGCATAGCTGTTGTTTTATAGGACAGACATCTTCATAACAAGAGATCCTCCTCTGCATTGCCTTTCCTACCTTTTATTGTTGTGTGACATCATATGGTACGGAATATCCCTTTGGACGGTTTAAGTTAGCTGTCCTGGTAATGTCCCCTCCCCAGCTCTTGCCCACCCCCACTCTGCTGACTCTTGGGGGTGGGGTTTGAAGGAAATCTTGATGTTATGTCAATTTTGCTCATCAGTAGACAAAACACTGGTATGATAACAAAACTGTTCTAGCTAAAATTCTGAAGCACAGCACTATATGGGCAGGTGCTGGGAAAGTTAACTTCATCCCAGCCAGACCCAGTACACCTGGTGAGGCCAGGTTGAAAAAATTAGGCCAGGCACAGACACACATACAGCAGAGCTTGGTCAGGGCTGTACTAGGCCTGAGCTTGTGCAGAGACCCTGGGCCAGGGGCCAGGACAGAGCTGGGAGCTGTGGAAGCCCTGGGTTTTGGTGGGCTTGGTTCTGATGCTCATTGCACTGCCATTTGAGCCAGCACTGCCTCCCAGAGAACCTGGTCTGGGGATAGGTTCTCCTGCTCACCCCATGGAGCAATAACACCATCCTTTGTCCTGGTAGTGTGATGCAAGCAGTGTGTGGAGTCCGTGTGAAAGCAAAGCTAAATGGCCCCAAGGTGTGCAGATGTGGGAAGGCCCTGGCCTGGGTGTGGGGAGCAGAGGTGCTGCATGGAGCACAAGAACCACTTCATCCTCATGGCTCTGGGAATGACAGAGGAGCTTGGTGCCTGGGAGAAGAACCCCCAGCGTTTGCCCTGTGGTTGGGTTGCTGCATGCTTTGTGCCATTCAGGGCCTGTACACAGATCCTGCTGAGTGCCCAGTCAGGTCCCATTCTCAATGCAGTGTCTCAGTGGGGCTGGGGATATCTGCACCAACAGAATGCCTTTTTTGGAGCAGAGTGGGGTTGTGGGACCTATGGGGCTTTGGAGTTTCTTAGCCTGATGAAAGCTGTTCCATGTTTGGGAAAGAGAATGCAAGACTGAGCAGCTATTAGTGTTTGGGCACCAGTCCCTGTCCTGGGCCTGCATTCATGCAGAAAGGAGTTGGGAGTGGGAGCTCCAGTGTGTGGGCTTGTATAGCTAGTAGCACCACGAACTACTGTCAGTTTGACCTCATTGCCAGGGAAGCTCATGGAGCAGATTCTCTTGAGAGTCATCACGCAGCACTTGCAGGGCCAGCAGGCGATCAGGCCCAGTCAGCATGGGTTTATGAAAGGCAGGTCCTGCTTGACGAACCTGATCTCCTTCTATGACAAAGTGACGCGCTGGGTGGATGAGGGAAAGGCTGTGGATGTGGTCTACCTTGACTTCAGCAAGGCTTTTGACACCGTCGCCCACAGCATTCTCCTCAAGAAACTGGCTGCTCTTGGCTTGGACTGGTGCACGCTTCATTGGGTTAGAAACTGGCTGGAAAGCCGGGCCCAAAGAGTCATGGTGAATGGAGCCAAGTCCAGTTGGAGGCCAGTCACTAGTGGCGTTCCCCAGGGCTCGGTGCTGGGGCCAGTCCTCTTTAATATCTTCATCAATGATCTGGACGAGGGCATTGAGTGCACCCTCAGTAAGTCTGCAGATGACACCAAGTTAGGTGTGTGTGTCGATCTGCTCGAGGGTAGGAAGGCTCTGCAGGAGGATCTGGATAGTCTGTACAGATGGGCTGAGGTCAACTGCATGAAGTTTAACAAGGCCAAGTGCCGGGTCCTGCACCTGGGGCGCAATAACCCCAAGCAGAGCTACAGGCTGGGAGATGAGTGGTTGGAGATCTGCCAGGCAAAGAAGGACCTGGGAGTATTGGTTGATAGTCGGCTGAATATGAGCCAGCAGTGTGCTCAGGTGGCCCAGAAGGCCAAACAGCATCCTGGCTTGCATTAGAAACAGTGTGACCAGCAGGGCTAGGGAGGTGATCGTTCCCCTGTACTCAGCTCTACTGAGGCCGCACCTTGAGTACTGTGTTCAATTTTGGGCTCCTCGCTACAAGAAGGACATCAAGGTGCTTGAGCGGGTCCAGAGAAGGGTGACGAAGCTGGTGAGGCATCTGGAGAACAAGTCCTATGAGGAGCGGCTGAGGGAGCTGGGCTTGTTCAGCCTGGAGAAAAGGAGGCTCAGGGGCGACCTTATTGCTCTCTACAGATACCTTAAAGGAGGCTGTAGAGAGGTGGAGGTTGGTCTGTTCTCCCACATGCCTGGTGACAGGACAAGGGGGAATGGGCTTAAGTTGCAGCAGGGGAGTTTTGGGTTGGATCTTAGGAAGAACTTCTTTACCTAAAGGGTTGTTAGACATTGGAACAGGCTGCCCAGGGAAGTGGTGGAGTCACCATCCCTGGAGGTCTTTAAAAGACGTTTAGATGTAGAGCTTAGGGATATGGTTTAGTGGGGACTGCTAGTGTTAGGTCAGAGGATAGACTCGATGACCTTGAGGTCTCTTGCAACCTAGAAATTCTGTGATTCTGTGATTCTGTGAACATGTGAATCCCCTCAGCACTATGCATCTTGGCAACAGCTGGGCCATGCAGATTCTGTGCTGAAGGGTGATAGGGCTGCACAGGCAAGTTGAATCTGCTATTCATGCCCAGGAATTCTGTTCATGATCAGGTGGTGGAAGAGAGGGAAAAGTGGAGTAGAGACAGAGGGCCATCCTCAAGACAATCACTCATTCCCAGTTTCAACCATCCTTTCAGAACATCTTTGTCCAAGCCTTCATCCCCAGCACAGCTCCACCCAAAGCAAGATGAACAGTCTTCCCCAAGAGATGGCACCTCCAAGGTCAAGGGAACATGCCTAGGTAGAAATGTCACAACTGAAGGACTGGTGGCCATTGGGTGTGGAGGAACTAGGGATGTCTACCTCAGCTTCAAGAGACAGTGACTGAAAGATGACTTGTTGCAGTGTGCCCCGCCCTCCGATGCACAGAGGAGCGAGGCTGTGCCCACAGCTAATTCCCACCAAAGCAATGGCTTTCTCTCTTGGCCATCTCTATGCAGATGGAAAGACCAGACCAGGACACACTTTGGGATGCTGCAAACATTTATTGAGTCTCAGGAGGGAAATGAGGTGACTGAGAAGGGAAATCAGGTGAGGAGGCCCTGAGAGCAGAGAGCAGAATGAACATACAAAAGTTTTTCAGCTTTTCCTACAGCACAGTTGCCACAAGGTATCCATCTTTCTTGCCCACAAATGGAGAGAGGCATGCAGGTCAATCCAGGCTGGTTTATGGGGGCCTCAGAGAAAGCAGAGGGTAACAAGGAAAAAAAAAGAAAAAGAGTGAGTAACCGGAAAACAGGAAAGGTAGGCATTGGCTGTGTTGTCAGAGAACCCAGGCTGGCCCCGTCCAGTCTGTCTTTACAGGACAAGGCAAAGATGGTCAGCTTCTCTTAAAACAACAGCAAAAAGTTTGTTCTTCTGTCCAGCAGCATGTTGTGAGTTCCTGGGGTCCTGGTCCGGGAAAGGGTCTGGCATCTTTAGCAGGGGCGGCAACAGTAGCGGCTGGCAATACAAGAGAGGTCACAGCACCCGGAGTTGATGGGGACTCCGTCACAGCTGAGGATGCTGCCAACGGCAGCGGAGGTGGAGGATCCCACAACGGTGTTCTGAGGGAAGGAGCTGAGGATGGGGCCGGGCAGGGTCACCACCACGGGAGAGGGCTCAATGACGACGGTGGAGTTCTGGCACTGCCTGACGCAGGGCTCGTTGCAGCTGCTGGCCAGCGGGGTTGGGCCACAGGGCTGGCACGGCAGGCAGGGCTGGCACTGGTTGTAGCAGGACATGTCTTGGGGCAGGAGGTTCACCTGGGAGAGAAGGCAGGGAGGAAGCAGAACATGGGGATGCATGACGAGCAGCCTGTCACCACACCCTACCAAACCAAGACACAGGCCATGCTGGAAGCTCGAGACTGTGCAGGGATGTGTGAGGCCTCTTGGCCTAATCCTGACAGGGCCTAAAAAGAGCTACCAGGGCCTATCTCGCTACAGCTGAGGTTCTAGCCAAGAAGCCATTGTAGTACACACCCAGACTTCCTCCATGGCAAACCTTCTCCCCGCTTCCCTCTCCCACTACCAGCAGCCCCAAGATTTGACATGGAACAGAGCTGATTGCAGCTAAGAGGTCCATAGAACTGAGACTCCCTTGTGGAGAATGAGATGGACAAGAAGGGGCTTCACACTCACCTGGTTCCTAAGGAGGAGAAGGCCAGAGAAGTGGATGAGGGAGCACAGGGCTGGGCTGGCTTTTATAGTGGACCTTAGCTGCTCCATGTCCAGAGGCATCCCTTGAAGCTGTGATTATTTTCTGACAAGCTCCTCTTGAATGCAAAACATCCCAGCTAATGATATGGGCTGTGTGTTTCCTTCCTGTGCTGCTGTTTTTCATTTCCTGCTTTATGCCCTTTCCTCAATTAAGGCAACTTTTGAGTGGCAGGTAGGGAGGCCCAAGCATTTCCGTGCAACACATTTCAGTGTGGGCAGAAGACTCAGCTCATGTGCTGGAAGGGTCCAGGAAAGGCAAGTGATGTCAGCCTGGGTGACTCCTTAGGGGCTCTTTGGGACCCTTTTGTCCAGAGGTGGCCCAGCTCCCAGGTTGTGACCCTATCCCACTAAATGCCGCTCTCAGGGTAAACCTTCTGACATGTTTTGCCTCCTTCTGTTCTCATACAGGAATACCCATTTTTGGGTCAAGTTTGTGCATGGCCCTTTACTGATCTCGAAAACAAACAAACAAACAAACAAAAACAACAACGACAACAAAAACAAAACAAACATACAAAAAAAAAAAAAACACAAAACAATAAGCAAAACAAAACCAACCAACCAACCAACCAAACAAAAAAGAACAAACAAACAAAAAACAAAAACACAAGGACACACGGGTAATTTAGTGTCTGTTTTTGTAAGATAGAAAAAGAAGAGGATCCTAATGTGAAAGAAGCTTATTTTTGTCACGACACTCAGCAGAACAGGTGGGCATGGGGCACTCCAGCAGTTTCTCTTATCACAACCAGTCTCTGAGGATAAGCAGAATGACTTTGACATGTTAGCACTATGCTAATTATGTAACCTATCAGAGGCTATGGGATTGTACAAACATGTAAATATACTGCAAAGGATTGTATAAAGAGTGGCATGGAAAGGCCTTATACTTGCCAGCTTTTGAGGGAAACCACTGCATACCCAGACTTGTGCAACTCTGAAATAAACAATCCCTTGACTTAGTGTGTGGATTGGCTCACTGCATACCACATAATGAATCCAGTGTTTTTATTGGACAACAATATCTGCCAGCCATACACTTGTGAGTCTCATTCCTTGATACCTGTGCCTTCTCTACTGCCTCCCCTTTTCTTTGCCTGCCTTGCCTGCACCTGCCTGCCAGCACTATGTTTGGGCTGTTCAGATATCCTCTTGGGAAGTCTGAAGGCTCTGACTCTCAGGGACGCCTGAAGGAACAACCCTGCAGGCCCTTCAGACTGCCACTCTTCCTGCCAAGCCTTCAAAGCTGTGTCAGGTTTCTGCTAACAGATGACCAAATACATTTCAAAGAGCCAGGGACCTTGAGGCATATTGTTTTGCTTCTTTGTCACAATCACTGAGGGCTCATCTTACATACCAGAAGCCATTTCCACAGAAGCTCAACTTTGGAAAAACCAAAGTATCACCAACACCATGAAATGGCTCTCCTTCTTTCAGAATCCAAATCAGCTTCTTCAACTGCTCAGGAAATTTCTTTCCACTCCATGCGTGCCCCTTTCTTGTCCAGCGCTTCCCCCCCCCTCCCCCCCCCCCGCTACAGGGTGTCTCCCAAGTCCTATGCCTCTTCTCTGTCACTCCTTCACCTGAGAGATTTCTGAGCAAAGGGGTTTCAGAGTGCAACCAGCAAAGTGATTTCCAGTTGCGCCAGAGGGATGCTCAGCCTAGTGGGTACTTCATCCAAGCTCAGCTCCCTTCTGCAAACACAGAAGCGGCTCCCATCCACAGTTTTCTTCACTTGCCAAGGACATGTGCGCAGAACTTCACCCAAGGTTTATATACTGCTAACAGTCTCCTGGAGCTTTCAGAGTAGGCAATAAAGAGTAGGGCAATTAAGAAACCTATGTCCCCAGGAATTGCCAAGCAGTTAGAGTATTGCAACACAGGCCAGCCATTCCAGGGCAATGGGCCATCCCAACAAACCAGAAATGTTTGTCAGAGCTCTGCCTGGGTCTCTTTCTTGCGGTCTACCTCACACCTCAGCCCTGGCAGGGCCAGACCTTCACCTGGGCTAAACTGGTTACTTTCTCTTGTAGCTGTGACTGACTGCATTCTTCCGACACCAGGAAAGGCAAAGAGTTTACCCCAGAACACCTTTGGATACTCCCTCTTGCCTGCACAGTTGATTCCTTCTGGACATGACAAAACTGTACCAAGCAGGGCCATACGTGGATCCATAAGGAAACAGCGCTGTAATTGAGCAAGGACATGACACCCTGTTGATGGAAGCTGTTACAGAGGTAACCTGCCTGTAATGGGAAAGTGCCAACATCAGGTGGCAGCTGAGCACTGACAGGAGAAATGTCTGCCAGCCTGAGAACTGGGCCTTGAAATCATGGGCATCCTTAAAGTGCATCTGGGCACCAGAGAACTGCAGACATCCTGAAGATACCCTCAACAAAGGCAAAAGGAGGAACACAGGATAAACTTCTTGCCCGAGAAGGAGGAAAAAAATAAATAAATAAAAGGGTCTGGGAAAGCAGAAATAAGTGTGAGGAGTTTCCTGTGAGTGCAGGTGTCACACTGTCATGGCCACGTCCCTAGGGGGAGAGGGCGATCAACTCTTGCACAGAGCTTCCCTGGAGCAGATGTGGTCCTGACACTGGAGGGGCCTCAGAGGTCCTGGGTCTGAGGAAAGCTTCTCCATTCTTGCAGGCAAGTGGGCACCCCAGAGCAGCATGGATGCATGGGCATTGCTTGCTGTCCTTGGGCTGCCCCTGCCCAAGGGGTTTTTGGGTCCTCAGAAACTGGATATTACCGTGTGTGGCCCAGTGTGCCTAATACCCATGCTGAGTTGTGAAGGGAGTTTGTCCTGCATGTATGCCAACACCTGGGCCCTGCCAAGTGCTGTTCTGGAGGCGGTTGGGCCATATGGTGTATATGTTGTGCTCCCTGTTTGCTGGACCGGTGTGGGTAGCTGTGGGCAGAGACGCTGTAAGACAAGGGTGGATGTTCACTTGCCAGAGGCCAGTCTTCTTCAGCTCCAATGGCCAGTGCCCAAGAGAGGTCCATCTGCAGTGTGTTGCAACCACCTTTGGGCTCCCCTCCTTGGCAGAGGTGGCACTCCCCTTTTGATTGCCCTGCACTGGCACTACACAGTCACCAACAGCTTCTTCTGGGGCCTGCTACCCGTCACACTGCTAGTCTCTGCTGAGAGCTTCTGCACAGCTGTGCTCCTTGATTACAACAGCACCATCAGTTTTCCAGCGCACTTCCTGTCCTCCTTCAGCTCCTGCGGGTGTTACTTGTTGCCTTCTAGAAGCAGACATGTCAGGAGACAGAAGATGCTCTCCACTCACTCTCACTTGACTGCGGTTATGTTGTGCCTGGGGCCTTCCTCCCTCCTCTGTACCAATGAAATTGCTATTGTCTCCCTCAAAAAAGTGGCATCCATCTTCTCCAGTGGTGTGATGCCTCCCATCCCATCCCATCCCATCCCATCCCATCCCATCCCATCCCATCCCATCCCATCCCATCCCATCCCATCCCATCCCATCCCATCCCATCCCATCCCATCCCATCCCATCCCATCCCATCCCATCCCCTTCCTTCTCTCCTTCTCCTACCCCCCCACCCCCCCAATCTCCACTCCCGTCCTCTCCCCTTTCCATTCCCCTTCCTTTCTCTGTCTCTCCCAATCTGCGATAGCCATGGATGTTTTCTTCCCCTCCAAGGGTCAGTGCCCAACACACTGCAGACCCTCTGCAGTGTGTTGCAACCTCACATTCTTCTGGGAGTGGGGAAGGGGCTCCATAAACACCCATCTTATACCCACCGAGGGCAAAGCCATTATCACAGAATCACAGAATTTCTAGGTTGCAAGAGACCTCAAGATCATCGAGTCCAACCTCTGACCTAACACTAACAGTCCTCCACTAAACCATATCCCTAAGCTCTACATCTAAACGTCTTTTAAAGACCTCCAGGGATGGTGACTCCACCACTTCCCTGGGCAGCCTGTTCCAATGTCTAACAACCCTTTAGGTAAAGAAGTTCTTCCTAAGATCCAACCCAAAACTCCCCTGCCGCAACTTAAGCCCATTCCCCCTTGTCCTGTCACCAGGCATGTGAGAGAACCTCCACCTCTCTACAGCCTCCTTTAAGGTATCTATAGAGAGCAATAAGGTTGCCCCTGAGCCTCCTTTTCTCCAGGCTGAACAAGCCCAGCTCCCTCAGCCGCTCCTCATAGGACTTGTTCTCCAGATGCCTTACCAGCTTCGTCACCCTTCTCTGGACTCGCTCAAGCACCTCGATGTCCTTCTTGTAGCGAGGAGCCCAAAACTGAACACAGTACTCGAGGTGCGGCCTCACCAGAGCCGAGTACAGGGGGACGATCACCTCCCTAGCCCTGCTGGCCACAGTGCTTCTTATACAAGCCAGGATGCTGTTGGCCTTCTTGGCCACCTGAGCACACTGCATTCTCCCAGAACAGCTCAGGAGGGCATACACGGAGGGATGAAACATCTACAGCCAAGACTGGGATGCAGAATTCTTTAATGAGTGTACAGAGCAAAAGCAGGTCACTCTGAGCTGAGACCCCTCTTCTGAGAAGAGCACAAAGAAAAGGGAGAGAAGGAGGTAGATGAAGGGGTGGAAGGAGAGGCATGAGCCATGTTTTCAGAAAGCGTAGGCTGGCCCCTTCCTGCCAGCATTTGCCAGAGGAGCTGAAAAGGTCAGACATTCTGAAAGCAATGGCCGGAAGATTCCTCCTTTTTGTAGCACCGTATATGAAGTTCCTGGGAGAAGAACCCCAGGGCCATGGCCACTGGCTTCTTTAGCAGGGCAGGCACCTTCTGCCACAGTAGCGGCTGGAAATGCCAGAGAGGTCACAGCAGCCGGAGGTGATGGGGACTCCGTCACAGCTGAGGATGCTGCCAACGGCAGCGGAGGTGGAGGATCCCACAACGGTGTTCTGCGGGAAGGAGCTGAGGATGGGGCCAGGCAGGGTCACCACCACGGGAGAGGGCTCAATGACGATGGTGGAGTTCTGGCACTGCCTGACGCAGGGCTCGTTGCAGCTGCTGGCCAGTGGGGTCGGGCCACAGGGCCGGCATGGCAGGCACTGGTTGTAGCAGGACATGTCTTGGGGCAGGAGATGCACCTGGGAGAGAGGGCAGAGAGGAAGTAGAGCACATGGATAGGTGACTTACCAGCTCAGTTACCCCATCACAAAAGGGCCAAGGCAACTGCTGAGGGTGGAGGTAGAGGCTGTGCCAGGAAGCACATGGTGTTCATCGCTTTGTCCTGACAGGGCCCTTCAAAGAGCAGCCTGGCCCAGGAACACCCTCACATAGTACATAAACCAAAAGCTTCCTCAGACCCCTTTCCCAACCTCTCCCTATACAGAACTTCTCTATCCAGCCCTCTCCCATGGCAAGGAACTCCAAGGCACTGAACTCCATAGCTCTGAGCCACCATCGGATTTGATGTCTATTGATGCAAGATCCCTTCCACTTTGGAAGAGGAGGAGAGAGGGCTTCAGACTCACCTGGTTCCCAAGGAGGACAAGGCGAGAGAACTGGATGGGAGAGCAGGGAGCTGGACTGCTCTTTATACTGGTCCTTCATTGCCGTAGGCCATGAGACACCCTTAACAAAGCTAATAATTTTTTATCAAGCTCATCTTGAATGCAAACTATCCCAACTAATAATATGTATGGTCTGTGTTGGTTTCCTACACTGCTGCCTTTTCATTTCCAGATTTAGGTCTTGCCCGTGCCCCATTTAAGGATTCTTTGGAGTGTTGGGATGAAAGGCCCAAGGATTTATAGGGCAGGAATGCATTAGCGATGGCAGAAAACTCAAGTGATAGATGTGTCTTGAGCAGTGAGATGATGTCTGTCTGGGTCACTTTGTTGGTTCTGTTTGAAGTGTCATACTCAGGAGGAAGCTCCCACAAGCTTCAGTTGGTTTCTGAAGGACTCCTGTGCATGAGGATGTGTCACATCCTTCCCTTTCCTGCTGTATTTAACTCTTTCTTGGTCCCTAGTTGCCTCCCCAGGTATGCGATTTGTTCTACTGGCTTTTGATCCCATCCCCATTTACATTGCCTTCCAGAATTTATATTCTTTCCCTTTTCAACTCTGACCTTCTCTGTGCAGTCTGTGAGCTGAGGATGGAGCCTGTCAGAGCCACTATCACAGAAACGGATTGGATGATGACTTTGGAATGACACTTGCACTGCCTGCTGCAGGGCTCATTGCAGCTTCTGACAGTGGCATTGGGCTGCCGGGCTTGGCAGAGCAGGCACTGGTCGTAGCAGGACATGTGTTGGGGCAGGAGGTGCAACTGGGAGAGAGGGCAGAGAGGAAGCAGAGTGCAGGGATATGTGAGGAGTAAAATGTCTTCATCCAGACATGATCTGAAAAGAGTGGTCAGGACCAACAAGGAGTCTGCCTCTCTCTTAGATGAAAATCCTACTCAGCCAGGTCCCACATGGTCTCTGAGTCACACCTTTCCTGACTGATCTCTCATGACCACCATCGCCAATACCTAGCACAACATGTATCAGTATTACTGGAAAAGGATATGGGGAAAGGGCTTCATATACACTTGGTTCCCAAGAATAAGAAGATGAGGGAGTTGAGGATCTCATCTGGCTTTTCTGGTGACCCTTTACTGCTCCAGGCCCAGACGTGACCTCCACAGAAGTGATAATTTTGTAGAGTGCTCGTGATGAATGGAAAACTTCACAGTTAATGACATGGGCTGTGGGGCTGTTTCCCCTTTACACTGTCTTTTCATTTCCTGGCTTATGCCACACCCATTCCCTCTTAGAGGCTTCTTCAGAGTTCTGGGATGGAGAGGCCCCTGGATTTCTGGGCTAGGGCTGAGTCAGTGGTGGCAAGGGACTTGGCTCAAGCACCAGATGGGTCCAGTACAGACAAATGATGCTGGCTTGGGGCACTGTGGTGGCGTTGTTATGAACTGTGGTAACAGGAAGGGGCCCAGCTGTTCCCAGCCCTGCAATCCTTGCCTGGTCACCTGAGGGCTTTCCTGCATGTGCATGTGGATGTGCCACGTCTTCCTCTTTCCCTCTCTCCCAACTTGCTCCAACAGTCCTATGGGGTGGGCTTCCAGACAGGTGGGCTCCACTGTGGGGTTTCCAATCTCTTCCCATTAAAGCTGCCCTCTGGAGAAATGGGTTGACCTCCTTGGACTCCTCTCTCTGGGCAGCCCCTGTGCATCCCCACACTGTGCTGTCCTCTCCTCCAGAGCCTTGTCCTGCTCAGAGCACACAGTCGTGCCCTTCCAGAAAGGTCCCCAGCATCTCCTCTGTCAGCTGCCTTTGGCCTCTGCCTCTACCCCATCAGGAATATGTGCACATGTGTGTGGCAGAGCCCTTGTGAACCCATCAGTGGTACTGAGTGCACGCATGTACCTGATGTCTGCACATGCAGACTGGGCACACATGCATGGCCTCATGTTCCTGTGCACACAGTATTAGCATGTGCGTTTGTCAGAACATCTATGGAACTGTGTGTGCATGCATGCACATGCATGTTTGCGTGTGTCCATGGATCTGTGCGTGTAATGTGTATGCATTCTTGGGATGTGCTAGTGTGCACATAATTCACCTGACCCTAGGCATATGTCCAGCTGGTCCCAGGGCCTATAGCGTCATCTTGGTGTCATGATACCAGGCCTACTAACTCCTGGTGGGGAACACCTTTCTCTGAGGAGGGGAAGGATTTTTGTCCTGGAGTAAGCAGGGCTGATTGATAGGGGTTTAAGCTAGATTTGAATGGGGAAAGGGATAAAAGCAGGCCCACCAGTGATAAGCTAGGGGACTACGTGACAATTTTTGATGAACTGCATACTAGTGAGGCCCCACAAGGTCTCCTAGTCTTCCCCACAAGGGGCTAAGTTGAATGAAATACATCTGAATTTTCCTAAACATACACATGAGTCATGAGAAGTAAGGAGATCAGGTCCCTGAAATGCTTGTATACTAATGCACATAGCATGGGAAACAAGCAGGAGGAGCTGGAAGCCACAGTGCCATTAGAAAACTATGATCTAATTGTTATCACAGAGATGTGGTGGGATGAACCAGGGCAATCAGTGCAAAGTTGGGAGATTTAATTGGCTGTAAACAGGAACTAGCCCTCAGTCATCAAGGTCAGACACTTTAGAGCTGGCCCAGCTGCAGCAACTAATTACGATTTACAGGGAGATTTTGGGCCCTTGCTTCACCAGCGGTGACCCGGGACAGCGGCACAACCAGGCAGCACCACCATCTCTCTCTCTTGAGATTGACAGGGAGTGGACATTGCCAGGACAACGGTGACTACTCCCACGCCCTCTGCCTAGAAAAAGCCTCCAGGAGGACAGGGACACCTCGCTGCCCACCATGAAGAGGGAGTGGCCATCAGCACATGTGCACTGGTGAGCAGCTGCTGTGACAAGGAGCAGGAGCTCTGCACCAACTATCAGCAGTGTGCAAGATTACAAACCTACCATGGTGTCCACTAGGCAGAGAGCTCACTCCAAAAAGGCTGTGGCAACCCAGATGGAGGGCCTGCCTAGAGATGTGGTGGTTCAGGCCTCTGGTTGCAGGGAGTGCCTCAGCCTGCTGCTGCCAAGAGAGGGCAGCGGGGAAACCGCCTGTTCTCAGGAAGAAAGTCTTCTCACCATGGTGGCTGAGCTCAAGGAGGAGGTGGAGGGACTAAGAAATGTCAGGGAGTGTAAGCAGGAGATTGATTGGTGGAGTAACTCCCTGGTGTGCCAGAGAGAAGGACGCCAGGGGGATGCCACCCAGAGTGTGGTGGAGCCTCTGCCCTGTCACTATTGGTCAAAGGGAAGGGACCAAAAAGAAGAGGAGGGTTGGAAGCGAGTTCCAGTTTGGCTTTGTGGGCACTCCCCTTCCCTCCCTCCCTATCTTCCCCAGGTACCCCTCCATAATAGGTTTGATGGCCTGGATCTTGAAGGAGAGGTAGGCAAGGATGTGGTGGAAGGCCTGCCTATGAGATCACATAGAAAAAGGCAGTTGACACCATGCCTCAAGACTGACTCCAAAAAGAAAAAAAGAAGGGTAACTGTAGTAGGAGATTCCTTTCTGAGAGGAGCAGAGGGCCCAATATGCAGCATTGACCCTCATCATAGGGAAGTCTACAGTCTACCTGGAGCCCAGATATCACCAGGACACTCCCCAACCTGGTGTAGTCAACAGACTAATACCTGCTTCTGATATTCCAGATAAGTAGGGAGGAAGCTGCATCCCATAATATGAGGGGAATGAAGAAAGACTTAAAGGCTTTGGGATGGTTGTTGAAGGAGTCTGGAGCACAAGCTGTTTTCTCCTCTCTCCTTCCATTCTTGGGTAATGACGTATAACATAATAGAAGGATCCAGTCCATAAATGCTTGGCTATGTGACTGGTGCTACAGGCAGGGCTTTGGGTTCTTTTACAATGTCTGGTTTTATAAAACACCAGGCCTGACAGTAATACACAAGAAAGGTTTATCTCAGAGACAAGAGAGTTCTGAGACAGGAATTAGCAGAGTTTATTTGGAGAGCTTTAAACTAGATTTGAAGGGGGATGGGGCTGTATCTGGGCTTGCACCAGTGGGGCAGCATTATAGCATTGAGGAAGCACTGGGCAACCTCTCACCTTCCTTGGGTTAAATTGGCATGCTCAGCTCGCACCCTCAAATGCCTGTACACCAGCTGAGCATGTGTACAGGAGGAGTTAGAAATCCGTGTTCGGTCAGGAGATTATGATCCGGTGGGAATTACAGAGACATGGTGGGACAGCTCACATGACTGGAACGTGGTCATGGATGGTTATGTCCTTCTCAGGAAAGACAGACCAGAAAGGCGAGGTGTTGGAGCAGCTCTTTATGTGAGAGAGCAACTACAATAGATTGAGTACTGTCCAAGGGTGGATGAGGAGTGAGTTGAGAGTCTGTAGGTGAGAAATAAGAGACAGGCTGGCATGGTGGATATTGTTATCGGTGTCTATTACAGGCCACCAGATTAGTATGAAGAAGTTGACAAGGCCTTCTACAGGCAGCTGAGAGCAGCCTCTCAATTACAGGCCCTGGTTATCATGGGGGATTTCACCTACCCTGACATTTGCCATAAGGCCTACTCAGCCAGCCATCCACAGTTCCTCCAGTGCATTGATGATAACTTCCTGATGCAAATGGTGGATGTGCCAACTAGGAGAGGAGGGCTGCTGGATCTTGTCCTCACTAACAAAAAGGGGCTGGTTGAAGCGGTGAAGGTTGAGGGCAGGCTTGGTAGCAGCAACCATGAGATGGTGGAGTTAAAGATACCATATATCAGGAACAGAATACCCAACAGAATTGCAACCCTGGACTTCAGTAGAGCCAACTTTGGCCTTTCCAAGCAATTGCTAGAGAGAATCCCATGGGACAGGGTGCTTGAATTTAAAGGGGCCCAAGATAGTTGGTTAGAATTCAAGGACTGCTATTTCCAAGCTCAAGATCAGAGCATCCCAACAGGTTGGAAGTCAAGAAAGAGAGCCAGGAGACCTGCATGGTTAAACAGGGAGCTGCTGGGCAAACTCAAGTTGAAGAGGAGAGTTTACAGATCATGGAAGGAGGGGCTGGCCACTTGGGAGGCATATAATGCTGTTGTCAGAGGATGTAGGGAGGCAACTAGGAAGGCTAAGGCTTCCTTAGAATTAAACCTTGCAAGAGGAGTCAAGGACAACAGAAAGGGCTTCTTCAAATATTTTGTTCTTCTGGGTACCCTGGAGGCCCATTCCGGAGTCGGAATGAAGGAGGAGTTTGCCTTGGTGATGAGGACTGGGTTAAGGACTGTTTAAGCAAGCTGGACATCCATAATTCCATGGGTCCTGATGGGATGCACCTGCGGGTGCTGAGGAAGCTGGTGGAAATCATTGCTAGGCCACTCTCCATCATCTTTGGTAAGTTGTGGGTAATGGGAGAGGTGCCTGAGGACTGGAGGAAAGCAAATGTCACTCCAGTCTTCAGAAAGGTCTAGAAGGAGTAACTATAGACTGGCCAGCCTCACCTCCACCCCTGAAAAGGTGGTGAAACAACTTATCTTTCATGTTATCTCTAGGCATATCAAGGACAAAAGGGTCATTAAGGGCAGTCAACATGGCTTCAGCAAGGGGAATGCTGGACCAACCTGATAACTTTTATGAAGATATAACCAGGTGGATAGATGATGGTGAAGCAGTGGACATGGTCTGTCTTGATTGTAAAGCATTTGACAGTCTCCCACAGCATCTTCATGGCTAAACTAAGGAAGTGTGATCTGGATGATCGGGTAGTGAGGTTAGCTGTGAACAGGCTGAAGGGAAGAAACCAGAGAGTTGTGGTCAATAGGACAGAGTCTAGTTGGAAGCCTATATCTAGTGGAGTCTCTCAGGGGTCAGTACTGGGACCAGTATTATTCAATATATTCATCAACAACTTGGATGAGGGAATAGAGTGCAGTGTCAGCAAGTTTGCTGATGACACTAAACTGGGAAGAGTGGCTGACACACTGGAAGGCTATGCTGCCATTCAGTGGGACCTAGACAAGCTGGAGAGTTGAGCGTGGAGAAATCTAGTGAAATATAACAAAAGCAAGTATAGAGTTCTGTATCTGGGCAAGAACAACTCCAGGCACCAGTATAAATTGGGAACTGACTTGCTGGAGAGCAGCATAAGGCAAAGGGACCTAGGGGTCCTGATGAACAGTGGGATGACCATGAGCCAGCACTGTGCCCTTGTGGCCAAGAAGGCCAATGGCATCCTGGGGCATATTAGAAGGGGTGTGGTTAGTAGGCTGAGAGAAGTTCTCCTCCCCATCTATTCTGCCTTGGTGAGACCACATCTGGAATATTGCATCCAGTTCTGGCCCCCTCAGGACAGGAAACTGCTTGGGAGAGTCCAGCACAGAGCCATGAGGATGATTAAGGGAGTGGAGCATCTCCCTTATGAGGAAAGGCTAAGGGAGCTGTGTCTCTAGCTTGGAGGAGAGGAGACTGAGGGGTGACATTACTAATGTTTATAAATATGTAAAGGGTGAGTGTCCAGAGGATGGAGCCAGGCTCTTCTCAGTGACATCCAATGATAGGAGAAGGGGCAATGGGTGCAAGCTGGAACATAGGTGGGTCCACTTAAATACGAGAAGAAACTTCTTCATGGTGAGGTTGATTGAACACTGGAACAGGCTGCCCAGGGGGGTTGTGGAGTCTCCTTCTCTGGAGACATTCAAAACCCACCTGGACACATTCCTTTGTAATGTGATCTAGGTGTTTTTGCTCTGGCAGGGGAATTGAGCTAAATGATCTTTCAAGGTCCCTTCCAATCCTTAACATTCTGTGATTCTGTGAATCACACAGCTGGAACATTGGAATGGAGGGCTACAAGCTTTACAGGAGAGACAGTCAGGTAAGGAAGGGTGGGGGTGTTGCCCTCTATGTTAGGAAATGTGAAGAGTATGTTAAGATAGTGAAGAGTTCCTCCTAAGAAAAAGCCAAGAGCAGGTTGAGAGCCTGTGAGTAAAAATTAAGGACTGGACCAACTAAGGGCATCTTGTGGTTGGGGTCTACTACAGGCTGTCTTATCAAGAAGAGTCTGTTGAAGAGCCCTTCTTGCCCCAGCTGCAGGAAACATCATGCTCACAGGCTCTCATCCTCCTGGGGGATTTCAACCACATGAATGTTTGCTGGGAAAGCCACGTGGCAGGCAGTAAGCAATCCAGGAGACACGTGGAATCTATTGTGGAAAACTCCCTCATCCAGGTACTAGAGAAATGAATCAAAGGAGAAGCATTACTGGACCTGGTGCTCACCAGTGTAGAAAAGGTCATAAAAGAGATTAAGATTGGAGGAAGCCTAGGTTGCAGTGACCACGCACAGGTTGAGTTTGTGATGTTGAGGGATACGGGCCTGGCAAAGAGCAAAGTCAGGACCCTGAACCTCTGAAGAAAAAACTTCCATCTGTTAAAAGACCTAGTGGATGATATCCCATGGGACATGGTCCTTAGGGACAGAAGATCTGATCAGAACTGGCAACTCTTTAAGGATATTTTCCTTGGAGCACAAGAGCTCTTTATTCCCATGTGTAATAAATCAAGCAAGAAGTTAGGAAACCAGTATGGTTGAATAAGGATGTGCTGGTCAAACAGGCAAAAGAAGGAAATGCACAGACAGTGGAAACAGGACCGTGTCCCCTGGGAAGGGTACACAAGCACTGTCCAGATGTGCAGGGATGGGATGAGGAAAGCCAAGACAGAACTAAACTTCACAAGGGATGCAAATAATAACAAGAAGAGGTTCTTCAGGTACATTGGACACAAAAGAAAGACTAAGTAGTGCCTCTGACAAATGAAGACTGGTAATGACAGATGTGTAGAAGGCAGAGGTACTTAACTTTGCCTCAGTCTTCTGACTGGTGGTAAAATGGAATCCTTCTGCAGGCAATGTTAAGGAATATGCAGGACAAGGAGGTGATCCAGGATAGCCACCATGACTTCAGCAAGGGTAAATTTGTGCCTGACCAATTGGGTGGCCTTCTATGATGAAATAACTGCATCAGTCAACACGGGAAGACTGATGTCACCTCCTTGTATTTCTGTAAGGACTTTGACACAGTGCTACATGACATCCTAATCTCTAAATTGGAAAAATATGTATTTGAAGGGTAGACCATCTGATTGAGAAAAAGAATTGGCTTGGTGGTCACACCAAGAGGGTAGTAGTCAATGGTTCTATATTCAGATGGAGAACGGTGATGAGTGGTGTCCGTCAGGGCTCTGTCTTGTGGCCAGTGCTTTTCAATATCATCTTCAATGACATAGATGGTGAAATTGAGTGCACTCCTGTATATAGTAGCACCACGAACTTGTGAGTCCCCTCAGCACTATGCATCTTGGCAACAGCTGGGCCACGCAGATTCTGTGCTGAAGGGTGATAGGGCTGCACAGGCAAGTTGAATCTGCTATTCATGCCCAGGAATTCTGTTCATGATCAGGTGGTGGAAGAGAGGGAAAAGTGGAGTAGAGACAGAGGGCCATCCTCAAGACAATCACTCATTCCCAGTTTCAACCATCCTTTCAGAACATCTTTGTCCAAGCCTTCATCCCCAGCACAGCTCCACCCAAAGCAAGATGAACAGTCTTCCCCAAGAGATGGCACCTCCAAGGTCAAGGGAACATGCCTAGGTAGAAATGTCACAACTGAAGGACTGGTGGCCATTGGGTGTGGAGGAACTAGGGATGTCTACCTCAGCTTCAAGAGACAGTGACTGAAAGATGACTTGTTGCAGTGTGCCCCGCCCTCCGATGCACAGAGGAGCGAGGCTGTGCCCACAGCTAATTCCCACCAAAGCAATGGCTTTCTCTCTTGGCCATCTCTATGCAGATGGAAAGACCAGACCAGGACACACTTTGGGATGCTGCAAACATTTATTGAGTCTCAGGAGGGAAATGAGGTGACTGAGAAGGGAAATCAGGTGAGGAGGCCCTGAGAGCAGAGAGCAGAATGAACATACAAAAGTTTTTCAGCTTTTCCTACAGCACAGTTGCCACAAGGTATCCATCTTTCTTGCCCACAAATGGAGAGAGGCATGCAGGTCAATCCAGGCTGGTTTATGGGGGCCTCAGAGAAAGCAGAGGGTAACAAGGAAAAAAAAAAGAAAAAGAGTGAGTAACCGGAAAACAGGAAAGGTAGGCATTGGCTGTGTTGTCAGAGAACCCAGGCTGGCCCCGTCCAGTCTGTCTTTACAGGACAAGGCAAAGATGGTCAGCTTCTCTTAAAACAACAGCAAAAAGTTTGTTCTTCTGTCCAGCAGCATGTTGTGAGTTCCTGGGGTCCTGGTCCGGGAAAGGGTCTGGCATCTTTAGCAGGGGCGGCAACAGTAGCGGCTGGCAATACAAGAGAGGTCACAGCACCCGGAGTTGATGGGGACTCCGTCACAGCTGAGGATGCTGCCAACGGCAGCGGAGGTGGAGGATCCCACAACGGTGTTCTGAGGGAAGGAGCTGAGGATGGGGCCGGGCAGGGTCACCACCACGGGAGAGGGCTCAATGACGACGGTGGAGTTCTGGCACTGCCTGACGCAGGGCTCGTTGCAGCTGCTGGCCAGCGGGGTTGGGCCGCAGGGCTGGCACGGCAGGCAGGGCTGGCACTGGTTGTAGCAGGACATGTCTTGGGGCAGGAGGTTCACCTGGGAGAGAAGGCAGGGAGGAAGCAGAACATGGGGATGCATGACGAGCAGCCTGTCACCACACCCTACCAAACCAAGACACAGGCCATGCTGGAAGCTCGAGACTGTGCAGGGATGTGTGAGGCCTCTTGGCCTAATCCTGACAGGGCCTAAAAAGAGCTACCAGGGCCTATCCCGCTACAGCTGAGGTTCTAGCCAAGAAGCCATTGTAGTACACACCCAGACTCCCTCCATGGCAAACCTTCTCCCCGCTTCCCTCTCCCACTACCAGCAGCCCCAAGATTTGACATGGAACAGAGCTGATTGCAGCTAAGAGGTCCATAGAACTGAGACTCCCTTGTGGAGAATGAGATGGACAAGAAGGGGCTTCACACTCACCTGGTTCCTAAGGAGGAGAAGGCCAGAGAAGTGGATGAGGGAGCACAGGGCTGGGCTGGCTTTTATAGTGGACCTTAGCTGCTCCATGTCCAGAGGCATCCCTTGAAGCTGTGATTATTTTCTGACAAGCTCCTCTTGAATGCAAAACATCCCAGCTAATGATATGGGCTGTGTGTTTCCTTCCTGTGCTGCTGTTTTTCATTTCCTGCTTTATGCCCTTTCCTCAATTAAGGCAACTTTTGAGTGGCAGGTAGGGAGGCCCAAGCATTTCCGTGCAACACATTTCAGTGTGGGCAGAAGACTCAGCTCATGTGCTGGAAGGGTCCAGGAAAGGCAAGTGATGTCAGCCTGGGTGACTCCTTAGGGGCTCTTTGGGACCCTTTTGTCCAGAGGTGGCCCAGCTCCCAGGTTGTGACCCTATCCCACTAAATGCCGCTCTCAGGGTAAACCTTCTGACATGTTTTGCCTCCTTCTGTTCTCATACAGGAATACCCATTTTTGGGTCAAGTTTGTGCATGGCCCTTTACTGATCTCGAAAACAAACAAACAAACAAACAAAAACAACAACGACAACAAAAACAAAACAAACATACAAAAAAAAAAAAAAAACACAAAACAATAAGCAAAACAAAACCAACCAACCAACCAAACAAACAAAAAAGAACAAACAAACAAAAAACAAAAACACAAGGACACACGGGTAATTTAGTGTCTGTTTTTGTAAGATAGAAAAAGAAGAGGATCCTAATGTGAAAGAAGCTTATTTTTGTCACGACACTCAGCAGAACAGGTGGGCATGGGGCACTCCAGCAGTTTCTCTTATCACAACCAGTCTCTGAGGATAAGCAGAATGACTTTGACATGTTAGCACTATGCTAATTATGTAACCTATCAGAGGCTATGGGATTGTACAAACATGTAAATATACTGCAAAGGATTGTATAAAGAGTGGCATGGAAAGGCCTTATACTTGCCAGCTTTTGAGGGAAACCACTGCATACCCAGACTTGTGCAACTCTGAAATAAACAATCCCTTGACTTAGTGTGTGGATTGGCTCACTGCATACCACATAATGAATCCAGTGTTTTTATTGGACAACAATATCTGCCAGCCATACACTTGTGAGTCTCTTTCCTTGATACCTGTGCCTTCTCTACTGCCTCCCCTTTTCTTTGCCTGCCTTGCCTGCACCTGCCTGCCAGCACTATGTTTGGGCTGTTCAGATATCCTCTTGGGAAGTCTGAAGGCTCTGACTCTCAGGGACGCCTGAAGGAACAACCCTGCAGGCCCTTCAGACTGCCACTCTTCCTGCCAAGCCTTCAAAGCTGTGTCAGGTTTCTGCTAACAGATGACCAAATACATTTCAAAGAGCCAGGGACCTTGAGGCATATTGTTTTGCTTCTTTGTCACAATCACTGAGGGCTCATCTTACATACCAGAAGCCATTTCCACAGAAGCTCAACTTTGGAAAAACCAAAGTATCACCAACACCATGAAATGGCTCTCCTTCTTTCAGAATCCAAATCAGCTTCTTCAACTGCTCAGGAAATTTCTTTCCACTCCATGCGTGCCCCTTTCTTGTCCAGCGCTTCCCCCCCCCTCCCCCCCCCCCGCTACAGGGTGTCTCCCAAGTCCTATGCCTCTTCTCTGTCACTCCTTCACCTGAGAGATTTCTGAGCAAAGGGGTTTCAGAGTGCAACCAGCAAAGTGATTTCCAGTTGCGCCAGAGGGATGCTCAGCCTAGTGGGTACTTCATCCAAGCTCAGCTCCCTTCTGCAAACACAGAAGCGGCTCCCATCCACAGTTTTCTTCACTTGCCAAGGACATGTGCGCAGAACTTCACCCAAGGTTTATATACTGCTAACAGTCTCCTGGAGCTTTCAGAGTAGGCAATAAAGAGTAGGGCAATTAAGAAACCTATGTCCCCAGGAATTGCCAAGCAGTTAGAGTATTGCAACACAGGCCAGCCATTCCAGGGCAATGGGCCATCCCAACAAACCAGAAATGTTTGTCAGAGCTCTGCCTGGGTCTCTTTCTTGCGGTCTACCTCACACCTCAGCCCTGGCAGGGCCAGACCTTCACCTGGGCTAAACTGGTTACTTTCTCTTGTAGCTGTGACTGACTGCATTCTTCCGACACCAGGAAAGGCAAAGAGTTTACCCCAGAACACCTTTGGATACTCCCTCTTGCCTGCACAGTTGATTCCTTCTGGACATGACAAAACTGTACCAAGCAGGGCCATACGTGGATCCATAAGGAAACAGCGCTGTAATTGAGCAAGGACATGACACCCTGTTGATGGAAGCTGTTACAGAGGTAACCTGCCTGTAATGGGAAAGTGCCAACATCAGGTGGCAGCTGAGCACTGACAGGAGAAATGTCTGCCAGCCTGAGAACTGGGCCTTGAAATCATGGGCATCCTTAAAGTGCATCTGGGCACCAGAGAACTGCAGACATCCTGAAGATACCCTCAACAAAGGCAAAAGGAGGAACACAGGATAAACTTCTTGCCCGAGAAGGAGGAAAAAAATAAATAAATAAAAGGGTCTGGGAAAGCAGAAATAAGTGTGAGGAGTTTCCTGTGAGTGCAGGTGTCACACTGTCATGGCCACGTCCCTAGGGGGAGAGGGCGATCAACTCTTGCACAGAGCTTCCCTGGAGCAGATGTGGTCCTGACACTGGAGGGGCCTCAGAGGTCCTGGGTCTGAGGAAAGCTTCTCCATTCTTGCAGGCAAGTGGGCACCCCAGAGCAGCATGGATGCATGGGCATTGCTTGCTGTCCTTGGGCTGCCCCTGCCCAAGGGGTTTTTGGGTCCTCAGAAACTGGATATTACCGTGTGTGGCCCAGTGTGCCTAATACCCATGCTGAGTTGTGAAGGGAGTTTGTCCTGCATGTATGCCAACACCTGGGCCCTGCCAAGTGCTGTTCTGGAGGCGGTTGGGCCATATGGTGTATATGTTGTGCTCCCTGTTTGCTGGACCGGTGTGGGTAGCTGTGGGCAGAGACGCTGTAAGACAAGGGTGGATGTTCACTTGCCAGAGGCCAGTCTTCTTCAGCTCCAATGGCCAGTGCCCAAGAGAGGTCCATCTGCAGTGTGTTGCAACCACCTTTGGGCTCCCCTCCTTGGCAGAGGTGGCACTCCCCTTTTGATTGCCCTGCACTGGCACTACACAGTCACCAACAGCTTCTTCTGGGGCCTGCTACCCGTCACACTGCTAGTCTCTGCTGAGAGCTTCTGCACAGCTGTGCTCCTTGATTACAACAGCACCATCAGTTTTCCAGCGCACTTCCTGTCCTCCTTCAGCTCCTGCGGGTGTTACTTGTTGCCTTCTAGAAGCAGACATGTCAGGAGACAGAAGATGCTCTCCACTCACTCTCACTTGACTGCGGTTATGTTGTGCCTGGGGCCTTCCTCCCTCCTCTGTACCAATGAAATTGCTATTGTCTCCCTCAAAAAAGTGGCATCCATCTTCTCCAGTGGTGTGATGCCTCCCATCCCATCCCATCCCATCCCATCCCATCCCATCCCATCCCATCCCATCCCATCCCATCCCATCCCATCCCATCCCATCCCATCCCATCCCATCCCCTTCCTTCTCTCCTTCTCCTACCCCCCCACCCCCCCAATCTCCACTCCCGTCCTCTCCCCTTTCCATTCCCCTTCCTTTCTCTGTCTCTCCCAATCTGCGATAGCCATGGATGTTTTCTTCCCCTCCAAGGGTCAGTGCCCAACACACTGCAGACCCTCTGCAGTGTGTTGCAACCTCACATTCTTCTGGGAGTGGGGAAGGGGCTCCATAAACACCCATCTTATACCCACCGAGGGCAAAGCCATTATCACAGAATCACAGAATTTCTAGGTTGCAAGAGACCTCAAGATCATCGAGTCCAACCTCTGACCTAACACTAACAGTCCTCCACTAAACCATATCCCTAAGCTCTACATCTAAACGTCTTTTAAAGACCTCCAGGGATGGTGACTCCACCACTTCCCTGGGCAGCCTGTTCCAATGTCTAACAACCCTTTAGGTAAAGAAGTTCTTCCTAAGATCCAACCCAAAACTTCCCTGCCGCAACTTAAGCCCATTCCCCCTTGTCCTGTCAGCAGGCATGTGAGAGAACCTCCACCTCTCTACAGCCTCCTTTAAGGTATCTGTAGAGAGCAATAAGGTTGCCCCTGAGCCTCCTTTTCTCCAGGCTGAACAAGCCCAGCTCCCTCAGCCGCTCCTCGTAGGACTTGTTCTCCAGATGCCTCACCAGCTTCGTCACCCTTCTCTGGACTCGCTCAAGCACCTCGATGTCCTTCTTGTAGCGAGGAGCCCAAAACTGAACACAGTACTCGAGGTGCGGCCTCACCAGAGCCGAGTACAGGGGGACGATCACCTCCCTAGCCCTGCTGGCCACAGTGCTTCTTATACAAGCCAGGATGCTGTTGGCCTTCTTGGCCACCTGAGCACACTGCATTCTCCCAGAACAGCTCAGGAGGGCATACACGGAGGGATGAAACATCTACAGCCAAGACTGGGATGCAGAATTCTTTAATGAGTGTACAGAGCAAAAGCAGGTCACTCTGAGCTGAGACCCCTCTTCTGAGAAGAGCACAAAGAAAAGGGAGAGAAGGAGGTAGATGAAGGGGTGGAAGGAGAGGCATGAGCCATGTTTTCAGAAAGCACAGGCTGGCCCCTTCCTGCCAGCATTTGCCAGAGGAGCTGAAAAGGTCAGACATTCTGAAAGCAATGGCCGGAAGATTCCTCCTTTTTGTAGCACCGTATATGAAGTTCCTGGGAGAAGAACCCCAGGGCCATGGCCACTGGCTTCTTTAGCAGGGCAGGCACCTTCTGCCACAGTAGCGGCTGGAAATGCCAGAGAGGTCACAGCAGCCGGAGGTGATGGGGACTCCGTCACAGCTGAGGATGCTGCCAACGGCAGCGGAGGTGGAGGATCCCACAACGGTGTTCTGCGGGAAGGAGCTGAGGATGGGGCCAGGCAGGGTCACCACCACGGGAGAGGGCTCAATGACGATGGTGGAGTTCTGGCACTGCCTGACGCAGGGCTCGTTGCAGCTGCTGGCCAGTGGGGTCGGGCCACAGGGCCGGCATGGCAGGCACTGGTTGTAGCAGGACATGTCTTGGGGCAGGAGATGCACCTGGGAGAGAGGGCAGAGAGGAAGTAGAGCACATGGATAGGTGACTTACCAGCTCAGTTACCCCATCACAAAAGGGCCAAGGCAACTGCTGAGGGTGGAGGTAGAGGCTGTGCCAGGAAGCACATGGTGTTCATCGCTTTGTCCTGACAGGGCCCTTCAAAGAGCAGCCTGGCCCAGGAACACCCTCACATAGTACATAAACCAAAAGCTTCCTCAGACCCCTTTCCCAACCTCTCCCTATACAGAACTTCTCTATCCAGCCCTCTCCCATGGCAAGGAACTCCAAGGCACTGAACTCCATAGCTCTGAGCCACCATCGGATTTGATGTCTATTGATGCAAGATCCCTTCCACTTTGGAAGAGGAGGAGAGAGGGCTTCAGACTCACCTGGTTCCCAAGGAGGACAAGGCGAGAGAACTGGATGGGAGAGCAGGGAGCTGGACTGCTCTTTATACTGGTCCTTCATTGCCGTAGGCCATGAGACACCCTTAACAAAGCTAATAATTTTTTATCAAGCTCATCTTGAATGCAAACTATCCCAACTAATAATATGTATGGTCTGTGTTGGTTTCCTACACTGCTGCCTTTTCATTTCCAGATTTAGGTCTTGCCCGTGCCCCATTTAAGGATTCTTTGGAGTGTTGGGATGAAAGGCCCAAGGATTTATAGGGCAGGAATGCATTAGCGATGGCAGAAAACTCAAGTGATAGATGTGTCTTGAGCAGTGAGATGATGTCTGTCTGGGTCACTTTGTTGGTTCTGTTTGAAGTGTCATACTCAGGAGGAAGCTCCCACAAGCTTCAGTTGGTTTCTGAAGGACTCCTGTGCATGAGGATGTGTCACATCCTTCCCTTTCCTGCTGTATTTAACTCTTTCTTGGTCCCTAGTTGCCTCCCCAGGTATGCGATTTGTTCTACTGGCTTTTGATCCCATCCCCATTTACATTGCCTTCCAGAATTTATATTCTTTCCCTTTTCAACTCTGACCTTCTCTGTGCCATCTGCGAGTTCACAAACAATGCCATAGAATCACAGAATGGCAGTATAATATAATGAAGAGACCTTAGAGATCTTCAAGTTCAAATCCTCTGCCATGGGTATGGTTACTTTCCATTGGAACAGGCTTCCCAGATTCCCATCCAATGTGGACTTGAATATTTCCAGGGACGGGGCATCCACAAGTTCTCTGTACAGCCTTTTCCTCTGTATCACTATCCTCATAGTAAACAATTTCTTCCTAATGCCTAATATAAATATATACTCTTTTAGTTTATAACCATTAGCCCTTAACATACTCCAGCTCTCTGATCATCTTCATGGCACTCCTCTGGACCCACTCTAACAGGTCTATGGCTTTATTATGCTGGGGGCACCAGAGCTGAATGCAGCACTCCAGGTGGGTCACATAGAAGCAATGAAGGGGACAAGCACCTCCCTCCACATGCTGGTCACACCTCTTTCAATGCAGCTGAGATTATGGTTAACTTTCTGGGCTGTAAGTACACTTTGATTGCTCATGTTGAGTTTTTCATCAAACACCTCCACCAAGTCCTTCTCTTCAGGGCTTCTCTCAAGCCATTCTCAGTCCAGCCTGTGTGGTTGGGATTGCCCTTATCCATGCAAATGACCTTACATTGGCCTTGCTGGATGTCAGGAGACTCACATGGGCCAACTTCTCAAGCTTGTCTAGGTCCTTCTGGATGGCATTCCTTCCCTTCAATGTGTCATATGCACGGCTCTATGTCACCAAGAAAGATATTAACTAATACTGGTCCCAGTACAGACCCTTGAGGGATACCACTCATCACTGATCTCATTTTAGACATTGAGACATTGACCACACTCTCTGAGTGTGACCATCCAGCCAATTCCTTATCCACCGAGTGGTCCATCTGTCAAATCTTTGTCTCCCCAGTTTAGAGACAAGGATATAATGGGAAATAGTGTCAAATGCTTTGCACAAATCCAGGTAATGATGTCTGTTGCGCTTTCTGTATCCACCAGTTCTTTAGTCCCATCATAGAAGGCCATCCAAATTTGCTGGGCACAGTCTGCCCTTAGTGAAGCCATACAGGCTGTCACCAGTCATCTCCTAATGTGCTTCAGCATAGTTTCCAGGAGGATCTTCTCCATAGTCTTGCTGGGTACAGAGGTGAGGCTGACTGGCCTGTACTTCTCCGAGTCTTTTGGTTTTCCCTTTTAAAAATGGGGAGTTATTTTTCCCCTCTTACAGTCAGTGGGAACTTCACCATTCTGCCACAGCTTCTCAATTATGACAAATAGTGGCTTAGATACTTCATCAACCACTTCCCTCAGGATGTGCAGATGAATCTCATCAGATCCCATATACTTGTGGACCTTCAGGTTCCTTAGCTGTTCTTGAATTTGATCATCTCCTGGAGCAGGCAGTTCTTCATTCTCCTGGTCCCTGCCTTTGCCTTCTGGGACTTGTGGGCTAAATGGCTAGAGCTCTTGCTGGTGAAGACTGAAGCAAAAAAGTCATAGAGTAACTCAGCCTTTAGCATATCTTTGATAACCAGGTATCCAGTTTCCTCCAGGAGAGGGCCCACAATTTCACTAGTCTTACTTTTATCACTGACATACCTATAGTATGCCACCTTCTAGATCAGGTTGGCCAATGTCCCATCCAGCCTGGCCTTGAACACCTTCAGGGATGGGGCATTCACAACTTCTCTTCAACCTGCTTTGGTTCCTCATTAACCTTACAGAGAAGAATTTCCTCCAAAAGTCTAATCTAAATCTCCCCTCTTTTAGTTTGAGACCTTTTCCCCTTGCGCTGTCATTATTTCCCTGAGTAAAGAGTCCCTCCCCATCTAAGGGCATAAGACCCCTTTAAGTATTGAAAACCTGCAATGAAGTCTTCCCGAGCCTTCTCTTCTCCAGGATGAATACCCCAGCTCTCTCAGCCTTTCTTTGTAGGAGAAAGGCTCCACCCCTCTGGTAATTTTTGTAGCCCTCCTCTGGACTCACTCTTACAGGTCCTCATCCTTCTTGTGCTCAGGGCCCAAGACCTGGATGCAGTACTCCATGTGGGGCCTCACAAGGACAGAGTAGAGGGAGACAATCACTTCCCTCGAACTGCTGGCCACTCCTCTTCTGATAAAGCCCAGGATGCAGTTGCCATTCTGGGCTGCAAGTGTGAACTGCTGGTTCATGTTGAGTCTGTCATCCACAAGAACCCCCAAGTCCATCTCAGCAGGGCTGCTCTCAATGAGTTCTTCATCCATTCTGTGCCCATGCCTGGGATTGCCCCAAACCTGGTGCAGCACCTTGCAGTTGGACTTGTTGAACCTCATGAGGTTCACATGGGCCAACTTCTCAAGCCTGTGCAGGTCCCTTTGGATGGCATCCTTTCCTTCTGCTGTAGCAACTACACCCCTCAGCTTGGTGTTATAAAAAGTCATGAAACAGAACCAGTCTGTAGGCAGACACCTGAAGGATACCAGAATTCCCACCAAAGCAATGGCTTTCTCTCTTGGCCATCTCTTTGCAGACGGAAAGAACAGACAGGGACACACTCGGGGATGCTGCAAAAGTTTATTGACTCTCAGAAGGGAAAAGAGGTGACTACAAGAAGAGGCCCTGAGAGTGCAGAGCAGCAGGAGCAGACAAAAATCTATTTAGCATTTGCAATAGCAGACTTGCCATAGGACATTCATCTACCTGGCCCACAAATGGAGAGAGGCATGCAGGTCAATCCAGGCTGGTTTATGGGGGCCTCAGAGAAAGCAGAGGGTAACAAGGGAAAAAGAGAAAAAGAGTGAGTAACCGGAAAACAAGAAAGGTAGGCATTGGCTGTGTTTTCAGAGAACCCAGGCTGGCCCCGTCCAGTCTGTCTTTACAGGACAAGGCAAAGATGGTCAGCTTCTCTTAAAACAACAGCAAAAAGTTTGTTCTTCTGTCCAGCAGCATGTTGTGAGTTCCTGGGGTCCTGGTCCGGGAAAGGGTCTGGCATCTTTAGCAGGGGCGGCAACAGTAGCGGCTGGCAATACAAGAGAGGTCACAGCACCCGGAGTTGATGGGGACTCCGTCACAGCTGAGGATGCTGCCAACGGCAGCAGAGGTGGAGGATCCCACAACGGTGTTCTGTGGGAAGGAGCTGAGGATGGGGCCGGGCAGGGTCACCACCACAGGAGAGGGCTCAATGACGATGGTGGAGTTCTGGCACTGCCTGACGCAGGGCTCGTTGCAGCTGCTGGCCAGCGGGGTTGGGCCGCAGGGCTGGCATGGCCGGCACTGGTCGTAGCAGGACATATCTGGGAGCAGAAGGTTTACCTGGGAGAGAGGGCAGGGAGGAAGCAGAACATGGGGATGCATGACGAGCAGCCTGTCACCACACCCTGAGGAAACCAATGCACAGGCCATGCTGGAAGCTGGAGGCTGTGCAGGGATGTGAGAGGGATTCTTGGCCTAATCCTGACAGGGCCTAAAAAGAGCTACCAGGGCCTATCTCGCTACAGCTGAGGTTCTAGCCAAGAAGCCATTGTAGTACACACCCAGACTTCCTCCATGGCAAACCTTCTCCCCACTTCCCTCTCCCACTACCAGCAGCCCCAAGATTTGATATGGAACAGAGCTGATTGCAGCTAAGAGGTCCATAGAACTGAGACTCCCTTGTGGAGAATGAGATGGACAAGAAGGGGCTTCACACTCACCTGGTTCCCAAGGAGGAGAAGGCCAGAGAAGTGGATGAGGGAGCACAGGGCTGGGCTGGCTTTTATAGTGGACCTTAGCTGCTCCATGTCCAGAGGCATCCCTTGAAGCTGTGATTATTTTCTGACAAGCTCCTCTTGAATGCAAAACATCCCAGCTAATGATATGGGCTGTGTGTTTCCTTCCTGTGCTGCTGTTTTTCATTTCCTGCTTTATGCCCTTTCCTCAATTAAGGCAACTTTTGAGTGGCAGGTAGGGAGGCCCAAGCATTTCCGTGCAACACATTTCAGTGTGGGCAGAAGACTCAGCTCATGTGCTGGAAGGGTCCAGGAAAGGCAAGTGATGTCAGCCTGGGTGACTCCTTAGGGGCTCTTTGGGACCCTTTTGTCCAGAGGTGACCCAGCTCCCAGGTTGTGACCCTATCCCACTAAACGCTGCTCTCAGGGTAAACCTTCTGACATGTTTTGCCTCCTTCTGCTCTGACCCAGGGATGTCTGTATGGGGGAAGAGGTTGTGCAGGACCTTTTCTGGCTGCTAAAAGAAAGGTTCAACAGGAAATTTTCTCTTTTATTTAGAAGGAATAGTAATAAGAATGTAGACTGAAAGTAAATCTTTCATGTGCAGGAACCCTGTGCATATCTGAAACACAGTGCAGATCCTGTTCATAGAGAATTCCTTCTTCACTTCCATATATTGGTGCCAACCACAGAAGCGTTACTGGACCTGGTGTTCTCCAATGCAGAAGAGCTCATTAAAGTGATTAAGATCTGAGGCAGTGTGGGCTGCAGTGAACACACCCTGGTTGAGGTTGATCTCTAGGAACATGGGCCTACTGGAGAGCAAATTCAGGACTCTGAACCTCCTATGATCAAACTTACAGATGTTTAATGACCTACTGGATGAGATCCCCTGTAACACTGTCCTTAGGGTAACGGAGGTGTACAGACCTGGCAACTCTTTAAGGACACTTTTCTGAGAGCACAAGAGCTCTCCATCCCCTTTGTAGGAAAGCGAGCAGGGAGGTTAGAAAACCAGCATGGATGAGCAAGGGCTTGCTGGTCAGACTGAGGCACAATAAGAAAATGCACAGGCAGTGGAATCAGGGACATGTGGCCTGGGAAGAGTACAGGGATGCTGTCTGGATGTGCAAGGTTAGGATCAGGAAAGCCAAGGCACAGCTGGAACTGAGCCTGGCAAGGGATGCAAATAATAACAAGATGGGATTCTACAGATGCATTGGCCAGAAAATAAAGGAAAGGAGAGTGCAATCCCAACAATAAATGAGAAGGGAGAACTGGTAAGGACAGACAAGGAGAAGGCTGAGGTACTCAACAACTTATTTGCCTTAGTCTTCTCTGCCACTCAGCTTCCCACATCTCTCAAACCCCAGAACCTTGAGGTGAGGGCTGGGGGAGCAATGTCCCTCCCACTTTAAGGGAAGAGCAGGCTTGAGATCACCGGACAAAACTGATCAGGTACAAATCTATGTTGCCCAATGCCATGCATCCCAGGGTCCTCAGGGAACTGGCTGATGTCAAGTCAAGCCTTGAAAGTCGAGCTTTTGAAGCCTAGAAAGTCAAGCCTTTCTCCATCCAATCTGAAAGGCCAAGGCAGTCAGGTGAATTCCCTGGTGAGTGGAAAAAGTGTCACTTCCATTTTTAGAAAGGGTTGAAAGGGGGTCCTGGAGAAATACAAACTGATGAGCCTCATCTATCTACCTGGGAACATCATAGAACAGATCGTTCTGGAAGCAATGTCAAAGACTGTGCAGGATAAGGAGGTGATCCATAACAGCCAGTATGGCTTCAACAAGCACAAGTCATGCCTGAACAATCTGGTAGCCTTCTATGAGTCACTTCTGTGGATTGAATGCATCAGTTGACAGGCAAAGACTGACAAATGTCTTCTGCCTGGACTTCTTTAATGCCTTTGACACAGTCTCACATGGCATCCTGAGCTCCAAATTGCAGAGAGAAGGATTTGAAGGGTGGAACATGCAGCGGATAAGGAACTGGCTTGAAGGCTACACTGAGAGACTGGTGGTCAATGGCTCTATGCCTAGGTGGAGGCTGGTGACAAGTGGTGCCCCTCAGGGTTCTGTCTTGGGACTGGTACTCTTTCAGATCTTTATCAATGACATCGAGCATGGGATTGAGTGCAGCAAGTTTGCAGATGACACCAAACTGAGTGATGCAGTTGATAAAACAGAAGGAAGGGATGCCATCCAAAGGGACCTGGAGAAGCTTGAGACGTGGGCCCATGTGAATCACATAAGGTTCAAGTCCAACTGAAAGGTGCTGCAGCTGGATCAGGGCAATCCCTGGCATGGGTACAGACAGAGTGAAGAACTTATTAAGAACAGCTCTGTGGAGGAGGACTTGGGGGTTCTGGTGGACAAGAAGCACAACATGAGCCGGCAGTGGGTACTTGTAACCCAGAAGGGCAACTGCATCCTGGGCTGTATCAAGAGGAGTGGCCAGCAGGTTGATGGAGGTGATTGTCCCCCTCTGCTATGACCTTGTGAGGTCCCACTTGGAGTGCCACAGCCAGGTGTGGGGTCCCCAGCACGAGAAGAATGTGGACCTGTTAGAGTAGGTCCTGAGGACAGTCACAAAATGATTGGAGGGCTGGAGCACTTCTCCTACAAAGAAAGTCTGAGAGAGCTGTTCAGTCTGCAGAACAGAAGGCTCTGGGGAAACCTCATTGCAGCTTTTTAATACTTAAAGGGGGCTTATAAAAAAGATGGGGAGCAACTTTTTACTCGGTCAGGTAATGATAGGACTAGGGGGAATGGTTTTAAATTAAAAGAAGAGAGGTTTAAATTAAATGTTAGGAGGCAACACAGAGGTTGTTGAGGCACTAGAACAGCATGCACAGAGAATGTGTGTATGCCCAATCCCTGGAGGTATTCAAGACCAGATTGCCCTGGACAACCTGATCTAGTGGGTGTGTCACATTAAGGGGTGTATTAACTGTTATTGGCCGGGTCGGATTCAGGGTACTGAACCAGCACAATCACAGATTCACCAATAATGCATTAACTGTTAGGGGTCTGGTTGGATTCAAAGCACTGAACTATCATGGCCACGTATTCACCAATAACGTATAACCACTTTTACTCCAGTCACAGTTAATGAGAGCTATCACGACCAGGAACAATGCAATCAAGTGCGATTTATTACAGCAACAGGTACACAGGTTCTTTGGATTGCCAGCGATAGTGACTGTCTGCAAAAGCAAGCTAGCATGCATGAAATACACAAGTGACACAGGCGTTACAGGTGTTACAGGTGTGCAGCCTAGAAATTAACATGTTAAAAGGATCAATGACTCTAGAGAGATTTATAACCAAGTGTTCAAATCTCACCCAAAAGCCAATGCGGGGGGGAAGAGAAGCTTAGCCCGTTGACTGGTCCCAGGAGTCAGGAGGTCCTCAGGATGTTGTATTCCCTCGGGATGGTATCTCCCCTGATGGTGGTATCTTCCCTAACAATCCCCTCTCTCTTAGGCCAATTTATATTATTTTCTATCTTTTAGTTGGAGCTTGAGTGACTCTAGTCAAGCATATCTTAGTTATGATTGGTGAAAAGTTCTCCCGTCTCTGTTTAAAGTAACAGGCTCTGAGAAATTCAGAGCACTTGCTCAGTGAGGGGTGGTTGCACCTTGGAGGCGGGTAACTTTTGGGATGGAGGTGTGTTTTGGTATTATAATGATATTATAATGAGTAAAAGTATACTAGGGTACAGCATTTGTAAAAACATGATGAGTCCTTAGATCAGGGTAGCAAAAAGTGCAGCTTATAGGTCTCGGTGTGCACAAGAACAATCGAGTCCCCCACCTGGTCACAGAGCCTAGCCATGGTGTCTCCACTTCACTCTACACTCCATAATGCTCATTAGAGCTAGCACACCAAGTTCCCCCAGCACGATAGCATCTAAGCCTAGGGAACACTCAGGTAATGCAGCTATGCCCTACCCTGAAAGCCTCTTCAATGCTGTACATTTTGTTTAAAATGTGAATGTTAGTTTTATTTTCCTAGTTACTTCAGGCAATTGCACCACAGGGTGGCATCCCTGCCTATGGCAGGGGGGCTGGAACTTGATGATCTTTAAGGTTCCTTCAAACCCAACCCATTGTATGGTTCTATAATTCTATCATCCTCTTCTCAGTCATCTACCTCTTTATCCAGACTGGGAATACACTTGTAATAGTGATGCCCCACCAGCACTTGAACTCTCATGTAGTTTGTCTTTGGCAACTTCCCCTTTACTGACACGTGCCATGTCTTGGTCAGGATGCCTCTTATGCTTTTAGATGCCTTCTCTGCAGAGAGAATAATTTTATTCTCTAGCTGTGTGGTCTGGCTCCTTTTCCTCTACTAGTGGGCCTAAATGCTGGGATCTACTCTTCACAATCATGGCCTACGACCAATATGTGTCCATTTGCCACTCAATGAAGTACTCCAGTGCCATGAAAAGGAAGGTCTGTGCCTGTCTCGTGGGAGGCCTGTGGGCTCCCCTCCTTGGCAGAAGTGGCACTCTGCCTTTCATTGCCCTGCACTGGCACTACACAGTCACTGACAGCTTCTTCTGGGGCCTGCTACCCGTCACACTACTACCCGTCATACTTGACTGCGATTATGTTGTGCCTGGGGCCATCCCATCCTCCTCTGTACCAATCACATTGCTAATGTCTCCCTCAAAAAAGTGGCATCCATCTTCTCCAGTGGTGTGATGCCTCCCATCCCATCCCATCCCATCCCATCCCATCCCATCCCATCCCATCCCATCCCATCCCATCCCATCCCATCCCATCCCATCCCATCCCATCCCATCCCCTTCCTTCTCTCCTTCTCCTCCCCACCCCCCCCCCAGTCTCCACTCCCGTCCTCTCCCCTTCCTTCCTCTGTCTCTCCCAATCTGCAATAGCCATGGATGTTTTCTTCCCCTCCAAGGGTCAGTGCCCAACACACTGCAGACCCTCTGTAGTGTGTTGTAACCTCACATTCTTCTGGGAGTGGGGAAGGGGCTCCATAAACACCCATCTTATACCCACCGAGGGCAAAGCCATTATCGCAGAACAGCTCAGGAGGGCATACACAGAGGGATGAAACATCTACAGCCAAGACTGGGATGCAGAATTCTTTAATGAGTGTACAGAGCAAAAGCAGGTCACTCTGAGCTGAGACCCCTCTTCTGAGAAGAGCACAAAGAAAAGGGAGAGAAGAAGGTAGGTGAAGGGGTGGAAGGAGAGTCATGAGCCATGTTTTCAGAAAGCGCAGGCTGGCTCCTTCCTGCCAGCATTTGCCAGAGGAGCTGAAAAGGTCAGACATTCTGAAAGCAATGGCCAGAAGATTCCTCCTTTTTGTAGCACCGTATATGAAGTTCCTGGGAGAAGAACCCCAGGGCCATGGCCACTGGCTTCTTTAGCAGGGCAGGCACCTTCTGCCACAGTAGCGGCTGGAAATGCCAGAGAGGTCACAGCAGCCGGAGGTGATGGGGACTCCGTCACAGCTGAGGATGCTGCCAACGGCAGCGGAGGTGGAGGATCCCACAACGGTGTTCTGCGGGAAGGAGCTGAGGATGGGGCCAGGCAGGGTCACCACCACGGGAGAGGGCTCAATGACGATGGTGGAGTTCTGGCACTGCCTGACGCAGGGCTCGTTGCAGCTGCTGGCCAGTGGGGTCGGGCCACAGGGCCGGCATGGCAGGCACTGGTTGTAGCAGGACATGTCTTGGGGCAGGAGATGCACCTGGGAGAGAGGGCAGAGAGGAAGTAGAGCACATGGATAGGTGACTTACCAGCTCAGTTACCCCATCACAAAAGGGCCAAGGCAACTGCTGAGGGTGGATGTGGAGGCTGTGCCAGGAAGCACATGGTGTTCATCGCTTTGTCCTGACAGGGCCCTTCAAAGAGCAGCCTGGCCCAGGAACACCCTCACATAGTACATAAACCAAAAGCTGCCCCAGACCCATGTCCCAGTCACTGTCTACACAGACTTTCTGTATCCACCCCTCTCCCATGGCAAGAAACTCTGAGGCCCAGCATAGCACTGAACCACGACCAGATGAGATGTCTATTGATGCAAGATCCCTTCCACTTTGGAAGAGGAGGAGAGAGGGCTTCAGACTCACCTGGTTCCCAAGGAGGACAAGGCGAGAGAACTGGATGGGAGAGCAGGGAGCTGGACTGCTCTTTATACTGGTCCTTCATTGCCGTAGGCCATGAGACACCCTTAACAAAGCTAATAATTTTTTATCAAGCTCATCTTGAATGCAAACTATCCCAACTAATAATATGTATGGTCTGTGTTGGTTTCCTACACTGCTGCCTTTTCATTTCCAGGTTTAGGCCATGACCATGCCCCAGTGATGGTTTCTTTAGGGTGCTGGTTTGAACGGCTCAAGCATTTCTAGGGCAAGAATGCATCTGTGATGGCAGAAGATTCATTTTAAGTGCTGGATGTGTCCTGAGTAGTCAGGTGATGTCTGTCTGGGTGACATTGTTGTGGATGTTTGAAGTAGTATTCTGAGGAAGAAGATCCCACAAGCTCAAGTTGGATTCTGAAGTACGCCTATGCATGAGGAAGTGCTACATCCTGCCCTTTTCTTTCCTCCTCAACTCACTCTGATGGTCATCTCTTGTCTCCTAAGGTGTGTGATTTGTTCTACTCACTTTTGACTTCATCCATATTAGCACTGCAGTCCATGAAAAAATATTCTTTCCCCTTTTGACTCCAATGTGTCTTGGTGCAGTCTGTGAGTTCACAAAAAATGCCATAGTGTCACAGAACAACGGAATTGTAGAATGGTTGGAAGGGATGCCTGGCAGTGTGGTTAGCATAACCAACAGTAAGGCAAATATCCATCATGTGGATGGGGGCTTTTAATGTGCACCCCTGCCTCCTTGTCTCTCCCTTTCACTGGCCCCAGTGTGTGGAGACAGCCATTGTTGTGGTGAGAAAGGGCACTGGTGTTATCAAGTCCCCAGTGCTGGGTCACCACGAGGGTGTGTGGAGCACCTACTGACAAGGTGATTAAGCCCATCAGGGTTATCAATACCCAGGTACTGGTTTGCCAGGAGATGGTAACACCAAGAAAACCTAAGATTGAAAAGGGAATTCTCATCCAATGACACATACATTTTAACTTCTGCAGTACTCTTGTTCTACTAATTTAAGGACTTTTCATCTTCTCATACCAGGCTCCCACCAAGGAGGCTGGAGGTGCATAAAAAGCTGGGAGGGGGCACAAGCAGGTTAAAATTCCAGATCCATTATCTGGTGTGCAATGAGCCAATACACACAGAAGGTTTTAGAGATTGTTTATTTTGGAATTGTGCAAGTCAGGGTACCCAGTGACTTCCCACAAATCTGGCACCCCTTAGAAATTTCCTCACTACTTTTATACAACCCCTTCTCAATACGTTTATGTGCTTGTATAATCCCATTGCCTCTGATTGCTTCCTTAATTAGCATAGTGTTGCCATGTCAGAATTGTTCTGCACATCCTCAGAGAGGAAGGGTCCCTCGTTAGGGCAGGGTCTCTCAGATTAGGGGTGTGATATTTACTCTTATACTGAGGATAGTATAGAGAGAGTTCACATTGGAATACTCCTGATCTTTTCTTTTCAGCCATCTATTCAGATTACATTGACTGATGATGTATTCAAGGACACACATCAGGATGTTTTCCCTCAAGAATGTCAACATAATGGCCTTCTTGATTAGCAATTCTTCAGTTAATCATCCTCTTGACACCTCCAAGGCCTGGGTTATCTTACCCTGTCCTCAAAGGACATATTTTATCTCTTTTAGGGAAAACAGAGCTAATGATCGAGTGGTATCAAAGACAGCAGAGTCAAAATGGACAAAAGGATATCCCATGACATGTGATGTCCTGCTCATCCATGATGCCTTGGGGAGTTGGATGAGGGTGCTGCCACTGCTCAGGGAATGGCTGGGCATTGCTTGGCTTTTGGTGAGCAATAGCACTATGTGTCGCTAGTTTGGTGGTTGTTTTCTTTTATTATTTTTATTTCTGCCTTTCCTTCTTATTGAACTGTCCTTATCTCAACCCATGAGCTCTTACACTTCTTTTTTTCCCGTTCTCTCCCCTCACCACAGCAGAGGGGCAGTGAGCATACGTCTCACAGTACTTAGCTGCCCATCAGTTAAACCACAACACTTAGTGACTTTAACATGATATGTGGAGGTGTATCTGTGCCATTTCTTAAGCATATTTCAAGATGGACTAGCTGGTGAATGAGAGGAAAGCTGTGTGTAAAGTCTGAGTCAGAGGTGGCTAAGGGAGCCCAGGACCCAGGCATGGAAATTGGGCATGCTGAGAACACATGGTAATCTTTGAGAGATCCCTGTGAGGGTGGGGATACTTGCAAGATCAATGGGTGATGGCATGCATCCCTTGGGAAAGCAAACATCAGATTGGCCTCACCAGAGGAAAGGAGGGGGACCACGTGCTGGGTAGGAGGAGTCAGGCTCCAGGCAGGATCATGAGATGGGCTGAGGGCCCGTGCTGCAACGTTTCCTACATTACTTCTCTCCAGATTTTGTGCATTCCCAGCTGCAAGGTCACTTGTGTGCATTTACAATCCTCCTTGCCAATCTGCCACTCTCATCCCATCCTCCTTGCCATTCATTTCCTTTTAATTCGTTCTCCCAAGAGATGGAATGCATGAACATGGGTGTGATTGCACATCTAGTAGGTGAGGTTGTGTTTTCCAGCAGGGATCTTCAATCCTGACCAGACAGAGGAGAGGAATGGGGCTTGGCTCTCTGTAGGGAACGTTTTGATAAGTACTGGTGGCGTTCTTTTGGGTGTTGTTAAAGGCAGTGACCTGCCTGTGGCTGCAGTCTGTATGAGCAGCTATATTAATGTCCTGTGTGTGTCTCCATGTGTGTGCCTTCCTCGGATACACGCTCAGGTTTGCTACTGGCCCAGCCTGCAAAAGGGAAAGCAGAAGTCCCATCCATCAGCAAAGAACAGAGAGTTCTGAAGGTCTCTGGGTGCACTAAGCAGTCTAGAACCAGAGTCCCAATGCTCTGGTACCTGCCAGAGGCAGCAACTTCGCTAGCATCCCTCAACAGCCACCAAGATGGTCATGGGGTGCACAACATGCTGACAGTCTGGAGAGCAGTTTGGCAGAAAAAGCCCTGGGTGGACACCAAGCTGACCATGAACCAACACTGTGTCCTGTCTGCAAAGAGGGATAATGGTGTCCTCGGATACATTAGCAGTGTTGCCAGCAGGTCGAGGGAGGAGATCATTCCCCTTTACTCAGCACTGGAGAGGCCACTCCAGGAGTAGAGTGTCTAAATGTTGGCTCTCATTTCTATATGGGTCTTGGCTCCCCAGGACAGGAAAGTCAAAGAAATACTGGAGAGAGACAAAGAAGAGTCACAGTGACAATTGAGAGACTGGAGCATCTCTCCTCTGAGGAAAGGCTGAGAGAGCTGGGACTGCTCAGCCTGAAGAAGAGAAGGCTCAGGTGGATCTCATTCATGTATAGGAATAACTGAAGGGACAGCACAAAGAAGATGGAATCAGACTCCTCTCTGTGGGGATGAGTGCCAGGACAAGAAGCAATGGCCACAAAATGAAACACAGAAGGCTGTTTCTGAGCATTAGGAAATACTTTTTCATTGCATGGTTGACCACGCCTTGGAGGAGATGGCCCCACCAGGCTGTAGAGTTTTCATCCTGGTAGATTTACAAAAGCCTTCTGGACATAGCCAAGGACACCCTGCTGGCCCTGCATGATCAGGATGTTGAGTCAGGTGAACTGCAGAGGCTCCTTCCAGATGTGAAATTTGTGTTATTCATCAGTGTGAGCCATGATGAGTGGCAGAGAGAAACAGTGTTCTTCAGCCTTCAAAAGAAGGTTAAGGAAGAGCTTTTTGATGCTTCTGATACTTGACTGCAGGACAAAGAGACAGATGGAGCCAAACTATTCTGGAACACCATGAAAGAACACAAGGCAATGTCTGGAACATGAAAAATTCTAACTAAAAAATTATGAATTATGGTGCTTCTCTTTTTTTTATTATTCGTGAGGATGGATCATGAATGTAGATGAAGGCCAGTAAGAGTGACCCTCCAGTTCCAATTAAAATACCATTAGTTGGAGATAACACCAAAAGGAAAAGGGAATAGCCTAGGTCAAGTTATGCCCTTTCAGATGCCCTTTCAGACGCTGGGAACCCACTGATCCAACATCCTTTTCCCTGCTGACTCACCACACCTCCCCCTATGGAATAGGTTGTCTTTGTTCCCCCTCTACCCCAGGCTTGTGGCATCCCACACCCCACTGGAGCCAGGTTCCTCTTGCAAATGCTAGGTTTTCCTAACAGAAATAGAAACAGCCACAGTCCCTGGGATGTTGCACAGCAGGGTTCCTGACTGAAATTTTTCAGTGGTAGCTCCTGCTGGAATTGGGAGAAACCCCAGGGAGCATTTTGGGCACAGTCAGAACAGATCATTTCTCATTGCTGCATCTCCCCTTGTTCCCCCAGCAGAGTCATTTCCGGCAGCTCTGTTCTCTTGGGGCTGGGAGGTGCTTTTCTGACTCTCTCTCCTGCAGCAAACAGGAGGGTCGGTCTCAGCATGCACTGTGGGTATCTCGTCCTCACTGCCTTCCTGGGGCAACTGCTGGGTAAGTGCATGCTTTTAATCAAGGTATAAATCTTCTTTCCCCAGGAAGCTCTCATCAACCTTGCCACATTTAAGTGGGGAACAACTCCTGATTCAAAGGAAAATGTTGATAAATGTTGGCTCCCATTACTGGCTCTGCACCAAGAGAGACGTGAGGTCATTCTCCTAATTTTCCTGTTATTTCAGTCCAATTCTTTCTGCCTCTCTCTTCTAGTCCACCAGATGAGATTTCAGTTGGAGAGACATTAAAGCTGGTTACAGAGACATTAAAGCTCTCCTCCCATGGACATTACCAGGGTGTCCAGTCTGTCTTCTGCCTGATGCATTCCTGCCTTGGCCTCCAATGTCCTCCTGCTTGTCAACTCAGCCAGGGCTCCCTCCTGACACCACTCACCTCAGCCTGTGTATACTGATTGGCGTCAGAATCCCCAGAGATGACAGGGATTAGGAAGCAGGTTGAACCTTTTCCCTGTAGCTGCATGGGCCCCTCAACCTACTGGAGGTTGCTGGACTCAGCACACAAAGCTAGGCATGAAAGGCTGTGTCCTGGTCCCCTGGGCAGAAGGAGAGCAGACAGGAGGAGCAGGCACACAGTACAGCTATTCTCAGGGTCCACTCTGGCTTAAGGAGCTCTGCCCCCAAACCACCTTGCTGTGACTGGGCCTTGGGACCTTTCTGCCCAGCAAAGGACAGGGAGCCTTATCCCCCACAGCTTTGAATTCACTCCTGTTTGGCTGCTTGGAGACTTCCCTACAGAGCTGCTGACCTCTTTCTTCCAGAAATTATGGGGCAGGTGTCCGTCACCCAGCAAGAAGGACAAGTCACTGTGGAGCAGGGAAATGCATTTGAGACCACCTGCACATATGAGACCTCCTACTTTAGGGGCTTGTTCTGGTACGAGCAGAAGAAGAGCCAAGGCCCTCAGCTGATTTCAAATCAAGCAATAGCAGGCACTAAGCAGAGTGACCGTTTTACCACGGAGCTGAACATCACGGAGAAATACAGCGTTCTGCAGCTGAAGGAAGTCGAGCTCTCTGACAGCGCCTTGTACCTCTGTGCTGTGAGTGACACCCTGGTGCAGGGAGCTACACTGGTTGAGCAATAACCCTGGGAAGGGAGTGCAAGGCAGAGCTCTGGGATGGCGTCCTCAGTTCTCCCCTGGCTGCTCTGCTTCCCCTGTGCACCCTGAGATCTGCCAGCCAGATGCCCTTTCCCAAAGGGGCTGGTGCCTGTGGCTGTGCAAAGAGT
>NW_028181059.1:0-47791 GCF_964211825.1 Aythya ferina
TCAAAAACACCCCAAACAAGAACGGGATAACCCCTAAATTAAGAAAGAAAACCCCAAAAACCGTAGATCCACCCCAAAACCACCCTAAACCTACCTTACGTTCTCCAAAACCCACAATTTACCCTTTTACTCAACGATAACCATGGAAAACCAAAGGAAAACCAATGGAGACCACAAAAACACGTCAAAAACACCCCAAAAAAGAACGGGATGACCCCCAAAACTGGAAGAAAATAACCCCAAAATCATAGATCCACCCCAAAACCACCCTAATCCTACTTGATGTTCTCCAAATCCCAAAGTCCACTCCCAACCACCAGAAAACCCATTAAGAACTCAACGAAACGCAACGGACACCCCAAAACACGTCAAAAACACCCCAAAAATGAACTGGATCAGAAGAAAAAACAAAAACAAAAACTATGAATTTCCTCCCAAAACCACCCTAAACTCACCTGATCTTCTCCAAAACCCACAATCCACTCCCATTTACATTAACGAGCAACAAGAACACAACAAAACCCAACAGAGACCCCAAAACAATCAAAAACACCCCAAACAAGAACGGGATATCCCCAAAAAAGAAAGAAAACCACAAAAACAATAGATCCACCCCACAACCACCCTAAACCTACCTGATCTTCTCCAAAACCCACAATTTACAATTTTCCACCATGATGACCACGGAAAACACAACAAAAACCAAAGGAGACCCCAAAACACGTCAAAAACACCACAAAACAGAACAGGATCACCCCCTAAAACGAAAGAAAACTCTAAAAGCCATAGATCCACCCCAAAACCCCCACTAAACCTACCTGATGTTCTCCAAAACCCACAATTTACTCTTTTTTCACCGTGATCACCATGGAAAACCAAACGAAACCCAACGGAGAAACCAAAACACGTCAAAAACACCCAAAAAAAGAACTGGATCAGAAGTACAAAACCCCAAAACTATGAATTTTTCTACAAAAACACCCTAAACCTACCTGATCTTCTCCAAAACCCACAATCCACTCCCATTTACCTTAACGACCAACGAGAACCCAACAAAACCCAACGGAGACCACAAAACAAGTCAAAAACACCCCAAACAAGAACGGGATAACCTCTAAATTAAGAAAGAAAACCCCAAAAACCGTCGATCCACCCCAAAACCACCCTAAACCTACCTGACGTTCTCCAAAACCCACAATTTACCCTATTCCACAACGATAACCATGGAAAACCCAAGGAAACCCAACGGAGACCACAAAACACGTCAAAACACTCCAAAAAAGAACGGGATGACCCCCAAAACTGGAAGAAAATAACCCCAAAATCATAGATCCATCCCAAAACCACCCTAAACCTACTTGATGTTCTCCAAAACCCACAATTTACTTCTTTCCACAACGATGACCATGGAAAACCCAAAGAAAACCAAACGGAGACCCCAAAACACATCAAAAGCACCCCAAAAAAAGAACGGGATCACCCCCAAAACTGGAAGAAAATAACCCCAAAATCATAGATCCACCCCAAAACCACCCTAAACCTACCTGATCTTCTCCAAAACCCACAATCCACTCCCATTTACCTTAACGACCAACGAGAACCCAACAAAACCCAACGGAGACCACAAAACAAGTCAAAAACACCCCAAACAAGAACGGGATAACCCTTAAAAAAAAAGAAAGAAAACCCCAAAAACCGTCAATCCACCCCAAAACCACCCTAAACCTACCTTACGTTCTCCAAAACCCACAATTTACCCTTTTCCACAACGATAACCATGGAAAACCAAAGGAAAACCAATGGAGACCACAAAACACGTCAAAAACACCCCAAAAAAGAACGGGATGACCCCCAAAACTGGAAGAAAATAACCCAAAATCATAGATCCACCCCAAAACCACCCTAAACCTACTTGATGTTCTCCAAATCCCAAAGTCCACTCCCAACCACCAGAAAACCCATTAAGAACTCAACGAAAACGCAACGGACACCCCAAAACACGTCAAAAACACCCCAAAAATGAACTGGATCAGAAGAAAAAACAAAAACAAAAACTATGAATTTCCTCCCAAAACCACCCTAAACTCACCTGATCTTCTCCAAAACCCACAATCCACTCCCATTTACATTAACGAGCAACAAGAACACAACAAAACCCAACAGAGACCCCAAAACAATCAAAAACCACCCCAAACAAGAACGGGATATCCCCAAAAAAGAAAGAAAACCACAAAAACAATAGATCCACCCCACAACCACCCTAAACCTACCTGATCTTCTCCAAAACCCACAATTTACAATTTTCCACCATGATGACCACGGAAAACACAACAAAACCCAACGGAGACCCCAAAACACGTCAAAATCACCACAAAACAGAACAGGATCACCGCCTAAAACGAAAGAAAACCTCTAAAAGCCATAGATCCACCCCAAAACCCCCACTAAACCTACCTGATGTTCTCCAAAACCCACAATTTACTATTTTTAACCGTGATCACCATGGAAAACCAAACGAAACCCAACGGAGAAACCAAAACACGTCAAAAACACCCCAAAAAAGAACTGGATAAGAAGTAAAAAACCCCAAAACTATGAATTTTTCTACAAAAACACCCTAAACCTACCTGATCTTCTCCAAAACCCACAATCCACTCCCATTTACCTTAACGACCAACGAGAACCCAACAAAACCCAACGGAGACCACAAAACAAGTCAAAAACACCCCAAACAAGAACGGGATAACCTCTAAATTAAGAAAGAAAATCCCAAAAACCGTCGATCCACCCCAAAACCACCCTAAACCTACCTGACGTTCTCCAAAACCCACAATTTACCCTTTTCCACAACGATAAGCATGGAAAACCAAAGGAAACCCAATGGAGACCACAAACACGTCAAAAACACCCCAAAAAAAGAACGGGATGACCCCCAAAACTGGAAGAAAATAACCCCAAAATCATAGATCCACCCCAAAACCACCCTAAACCTACTTGATGTTCTCCAAATCCAAAAGTCCACTCCCAACCACCAGAAAACCCATTAAGAACTCAACGAAACGCAACGGACACCCCAAAACACGTCAAAAACACCCCAAAAATGAACTGGATCAGAAGAAAAAACAAAAACAAAAACTATGAATTTCCTCCCAAAACCACCCTAAACTCACCTGATCTTCTCCAAAACCCACAATCCACTCCCATTTACATTAACGAGCAACAAGAACACAACAAAACCCAACAGAGACCCCAAAACAATCAAAAACACCCCAAACAAGAACGGGATATCCCCAAAAAAGAAAGAAAACCACAAAAACAATAGATCCACCCCACAACCACCCTAAACCTACCTGATCTTCTCCAAAACCCACAATTTACAATTTTCCACCATGATGACCACGGAAAACACAACAAAAACCCAACGGAGACCCCAAAACACGTCAAAAACACCACAAAACAGAACAGGGTCACCCCCTAAAACGAAAGAAAACTCTAAAAGCCATAGATCCACCCCAAAACCCCCACTAAACCTACCTGATGTTCTCCAAAACCCACAATTTACTATTTTTAACCGTGATCACCATGGAAAACCAAACGAAACCCAACGGAGAAACCAAAACACGTCAAAAACACCCCAAAAAAAGAACTGGATCAGAAGAAAAAACAAAAACAAAAACTATGAATTTCCTCCCAGAACCACCCTAAACTCACCTGATCTTCTCCAAAACCCACAATCCACTCCCATTTACATTAACGAGCAACAAGAACACAACAAAACCCAACAGAGACCCCAAAACAATCAAAAACACCCCAAACAAGAACGGGATATCCCCAAAAAAGAAAGAAAACCACAAAAACAATAGGTCCACCTCAAAACCACCCTAAACCTACCTGATCTTCTCCAAAACCCACAATTTACTCTTTTCCACAACGATGACCATGGAAAACCCAAGGAAACCCAACGGAGACCCCAAAACACGTCAAAAGCACCCCAAAAAAGAGCGGGATGACCCCCAAAATTGGAAGAAAATAACCCCAAAATCATAGATCCACACCAAAACCACCCTAAACCTACCTGATCTTCTCCAAAACCCACAATTTACAATTTTCCACCATGATGACCACGGAAAACACAACAAAAACCAAAGGAGACCCCAAAACACGTCAAAAACACCACAAAACAGAACAGGGTCACCCCCTAAAACGAAAGAAAACTCTAAAAGCCATAGATCCACCCCAAAACCCCCACTAAACCTACCTGATGTTCTCCAAAACCCACAATTTACTATTTTTTCACCGTGATCACCATGGAAAACCAAACGAAACCCAACGGAGAAACCAAAACACGTCAAAAACACCCAAAAAAAGAACTGGATCAGAAGTACAAAACCCCAAAACTATGAATTTTTCTACAAAAACACCCTAAACCTACCTGATCTTCTCCAAAACCCACAATCCACTCCCATTTACCTTAACGACCAACGAGAACCCAACAAAACCCAACGGAGACCACAAAACAAGTCAAAAACACCCCAAACAAGAACGGGATAACTTCTAAATTAAGAAAGAAAACCCCAAAAACCGTCGATCCACCCCAAAACCACCCTAAACCTACCTGACGTTCTCCAAAACCCACAATTTACCCTTTTCCACAACGATAACCATGGAAAACCCAAGGAAACCCAACGGAGACCACAAAACACGTCAAAAACACCCCAAAAAAAGAACGGGATGACCCCCAAAACTGGAAGAAAATAACCCCAAAATCATAGATCCATCCCAAAACCACCCTAAACCTACTTGATGTTCTCCAAAACCCACAATTTACTTCTTTCCACAACGATGACCATGGAAAACCCAAAGAAAACCAAACGGAGACCCCAAAACACATCAAAAGCACCCAAAAAAGAACGGGATCACCCCCAAAACTGGAAGAAAATAACCCCAAAATCATAGATCCACCCCAAAACCACCCTAAACCTACCTGATCTTCTCCAAAACCCACAATCCACTCCCATTTACCTTAACGACCAACGAGAACCCAACAAAACCCAACGGAGACCACAAAACAAGTCAAAAACACCCCAAACAAGAACGGGATAACCCTTAAAAAAAAAAGAAAGAAAACCCCAAAACCGTCAATCCACCCCAAAACCACCCTAAACCTACCTTACGTTCTCCAAAACCCACAATTTACCCTTTTCCACAACGATAACCATGGAAAACCAAAGGAAACCCAATGGAGACCACAAAACACGTCAAAACACCCCAAAAAAGAACGGGATGACCCCCAAAACTGGAAGAAAATAACCCCAAAATCATAGATCCACCCCAAAACCACCCTAAACCTACTTGATGTTCCTCCAAATCCAAAAGTCCACTCCCAACCACCAGAAAACCCATTAAGAACTCAACGAAACGCAACGGACACCCCAAAACACGTCAAAAACACCCCAAAAATGAACTGGATCAGAAGAAAAAACAAAAACAAAAACTATGAATTTCCTCCCAAAACCACCCTAAACTCACCTGATCTTCTCCAAAACCCACAATCCACTCCCATTTACATTAACGAGCAACAAGAACACAACAAAACCCAACAGAGACCCCAAAACAATCAAAAACACCCCAAACAAGAACGGGATATCCCCAAAAAAGAAAGAAAACCACAAAAACAATAGATCCACCCCACAACCACCCTAAACCTACCTGATCTTCTCCAAAACCCACAATTTACAATTTTCCACCATGATGACCACGGAAAACACAACAAAACCCAACGGAGACCCCAAAACACGTCAAAAACACCACAAAACAGAACAGGGTCACCCCCTAAAACGAAAGAAAACTCTAAAAGCCATAGATCCACCCCAAAACCCCCACTAAACCTACCTGATGTTCTCCAAAACCCACAATTTACTATTTTTAACCGTGATCACCATGGAAAACCAAACGAAACCCAACGGGAGAAACCAAAACACGTCAAAAACACCCCAAAAAAGAACTGGATCAGAAGTAAAAAACCCCAAAACTATGAATTTTTCTACAAAAACACCCTAAACCTACCTGATCTTCTCCAAAACCCACAATCCACTCCCATTTACCTTAACGACCAACGAGAACCCAACAAAACCCAACGGAGACCACAAAACAAGTCAAAAACACCCCAAACAAGAACGGGATAACCTCTAAATTAAGAAAGAAAACCCCAAAAACCGTCGATCCACCCCAAAACCACCCTAAACCTACCTGACGTTCTCCAAAACCCACAATTTACCCTTTTCCACAACGATAAGCATGGAAAACCAAAGGAAACCCAATGGAGACCACAAACACGTCAAAAACACACCAAACAAGAACGGGATAACACCAAAAAAAACGATAGAAAAACTGCAAAAACCGTAGATCCAAACCAGAACCACACTAAACCTATCTGATGTTCTCCCAAAACCACAATCCACTTCCATTTACCTTAACGAGCAACGAGAACCCAACAAAACCCAACGGAGACCACAAAACAAGTCAAAAACACCCCAAACAAGAACGGGATAACCCCTAAATTAAGAAAGAAAACCCCAAAAAACCGTAGATCCACCCCAAAACCACCCTAAACCTACCTTACGTTCTCCAAAACCCACAATTTACCCTTTTACTCAACGATAACCATGGAAAACCAAAGGAAAACCAATGGAGACCACAAAACACGTCAAAAACACCCCAAAAAAGAACGGGATGACCCCCAAAACTGGAAGAAAATAACCCCAAAATCATAGATCCACCCCAAAACCACCCTAATCCTACTTGATGTTCTCCAAATCCCAAAGTCCACTCCCAACCACCAGAAAACCCATTAAGAACTCAACGAAACGCAACGGACACCCCAAAACACGTCAAAAACACCCCAAAAATGAACTGGATCAGAAGAAAAACAAAAACAAAAACTATGAATTTCCTCCCAAAACCACCCTAAACTCACCTGATCTTCTCCAAAACCCACAATCCACTCCCATTTACATTAACGAGCAACAAGAACACAACAAAACCCAACAGAGACCCCAAAACAATCAAAAACACCCCAAACAAGAACGGGATATCCCCAAAAAAGAAAGAAAACCACAAAAACAATAGATCCACCCCACAACCACCCTAAACCTACCTGATCTTCTCCAAAACCCACAATTTACAATTTCCACCATGATGACCACGGAAAACACAACAAAAACCAAAGGAGACCCCAAAACACGTCAAAAACACCACAAAACAGAACAGGATCACCCCCTAAAACGAAAGAAAACTCTAAAAGCCATAGATCCACCCCAAAACCCCACTAAACCTACCTGATGTTCTCCAAACCCACAATTTACTCTTTTTTCACCGTGATCACCATGGAAAACCAAACGAAACCCAACGGAGAAACCAAAACACGTCAAAAACACCCAAAAAAAGAACTGGATCAGAAGTACAAAACCCCAAAACTATGAATTTTTCTACAAAACACCCTAAACCTACCTGATCTTCTCCAAAACCCACAATCCACTCCCATTTACCTTAACGACCAACGAGAACCCAACAAAACCCAACGGAGACCACAAAACAAGTCAAAAACACCCCAAACAAGAACGGGATAACCTCTAAATTAAGAAAGAAAATCCCAAAAACCGTCGATCCACCCCAAAACCACCCTAAACCTACCTGACGTTCTCCAAAACCCACAATTTACCCTATTCCACAACGATAACCATGGAAAACCCAAGGAAACCCAACGGAGACCACAAAACACGTCAAAAACACCCCAAAAAAGAACGGGATGACCCCCAAAACTGGAAGAAAATAACCCCAAAATCATAGATCCATCCCAAAACCACCTAAACCTACTTGATGTTCTCCAAAACCCACAATTTACTTCTTTCCACAACGATGACCATGGAAAACCCAAAGAAAACCAAACGGAGACCCCAAAACACATCAAAAGCACCCCAAAAAAGAACGGGATCACCCCCAAAACTGGAAGAAAATAACCCCAAAATCATAGATCCACCCCAAAACCACCCTAAACCTACCTGATCTTCTCCAAAACCCACAATCCACTCCCATTTACCTTAACGAGCAACGAGAACCCAACAAAACCCAACGGAGACCACAAAACAAGTCAAAAACACCCCAAACAAGAACGGGATAACCCTTAAAAAAAAAGAAAGAAAACCCAAAAACCGTCAATCCACCCCAAAACCACCCTAAACCTACCTTACGTTCTCCAAAACCCACAATTTACCCTTTTCCACAACGATAACCATGGAAAACCAAAGGAAACCCAATGGAGACCACAAAACACGTCAAAAACACCCCAAAAAAGAACGGGATGACCCCCAAAACTGGAAGAAAATAACCCCAAAATCATAGATCCACCCCAAAACCACCCTAAACCTACTTGATGTTCTCCAAATCCAAAAGTCCACTCCCAACCACCAGAAAACCCATTAAGAACTCAACGAAACGCAACGGACACCCCAAAACACGTCAAAAACACCCCAAAAATGAACTGGATCAGAAGAAAAAACAAAAACAAAAACTATGAATTTCCTCCCAAAACCACCCTAAACTCACCTGATCTTCTCCAAAACCCACAATCCACTCCCATTTACATTAACGAGCAACAAGAACACAACAAAACCCAACAGAGACCCAAAAACAATCAAAAACACCCCAAACAAGAACGGGATATCCCAAAAAAGAAAGAAAACCACAAAAACAATAGATCCACCCCACAACCACCCTAAACCTACCTGATCTTCTCCAAAACCCACAATTTACAATTTTCCACCATGATGACCACGGAAAACACAACAAAACCCAACGGAGACCCCAAAACACGTCAAAAACACCACAAAACAGAACAGGATCACCGCCTAAAACGAAAGAAAACTCTAAAAGCCATAGATCCACCCCAAAACCCCCACTAAACCTACCTGATGTTCTCCAAAACCCCACAATTTACTATTTTTAACCGTGATCACCATGGAAAACCAAACGAAACCCAACGGAGAAACCAAAACACGTCAAAAACACCCCAAAAAATAACTGGATAAGAAGTACAAAACCCCAAAACTATGAATTTTTCTACAAAAACACCCTAAACCTACCTGATCTTCTCCAAAACCCACAATCCACTCCCATTTACCTTAACGACCAACGAGAACCCAACAAAACCCAACGGAGACCACAAAACAAGTCAAAAACACCCCAAACAAGAACGGGATAACCTCTAAATTAAGAAAGAAAATCCCAAAAACCATCGATCCACCCCAAAACCACCCTAAACCTACCTGACGTTCTCCAAAACCCACAATTTACCCTTTTCCACAGCGGATAAGCATGGAAAACCAAAGGAAACCCAATGGAGACCACAAACACGTCAAAAACACACCAAACAAGAACGGGATAACACCAAAAAAACGATAGAAAAACTGCAAAAACCGTAGATCCAAACCAGAACCACACTAAACCTATCTGATGTTCTCCCAAAACCAAAATCCACTTCCATTTACCTTAACGAGCAACGAGAACCCAACAAAACCCAACGGAGACCACAAAACAAGTCAAAAACACCCCAAACAAGAACGGGATAACCCCTAAATTAAGAAAGAAAACCCCAAAAACCGTAGATCCACCCCAAAACCACCCTAAACCTACCTTACGTTCTCAAAACCCACAATTTACCCTTTTACTCAACGATAACCATGGAAAACCAAAGGAAAACCAATGGAGACCACAAAACACGTCAAAAACACCCCAAAAAAGAACGGGATGACCCCCAAAACTGGAAGAAAATAACCCCAAAATCATAGATCCACCCCAAAACCACCCTAATCCTACTTGATGTTCTCCAAATCCCAAAGTCCACTCCCAACCACCAGAAAACCCATTAAGAACTCAACGAAAACGCAACGGACACCCCAAAACACGTCAAAAACACCCCAAAAATGAACTGGATCAGAAGAAAAAACAAAAACAAAAACTATGAATTTCCTCCCAAAACCACCCTAAACTCACCTGATCTTCTCCAAAACCCACAATCCACTCCCATTTACATTAACGAGCAACAAGAACACAACAAAACCCAACAGAGACCCCAAAACAATCAAAAACACCCCAAACAAGAACGGGATATCCCCAAAAAAGAAAGAAAACCACAAAACAATAGATCCACCCCACAACCACCCTAAACCTACCTGATCTTCTCCAAAACCCACAATTTACAATTTTCCACCATGATGACCACGGAAAACACAACAAAAACCAAAGGAGACCCCAAAACACGTCAAAAACACCACAAAACAGAAAGGATCACCCCCTAAAACGAAAAGAAACTCTAAAAGCCATAGATCCACCCCAAAACCCCCACTAAACCTACCTGATGTTCTCCAAAACCCACAATTTACTCTTTTTTCACCGTGATCACCATGGAAAACCAAACGAAACCCAACGGAGAAACCAAAACACGTCAAAAAACACCCAAAAAAAGAACTGGATCAGAAGTACAAAACCCCAAAACTATGAATTTTTCTACAAAAACACCCTAAACCTACCTGATCTTCTCCAAAACCCCACAATCCACTCCCATTTACCTTAACGAGCAACGAGAACCCAACAAACCCAACGGAGACCACAAAACAAGTCAAAAACACCCCAAACAAGAACGGGATAACCTCTAAATTAAGAAAAGAAAACCCCAAAAACCGTCGATCCACCCCAAAACCACCCTAAACCTACCTGACGTTCTCCAAAACCCACAATTTACCCTTTCCACAACGATAACCATGGAAAACCCAAGGAAACCCAACGGAGACCACAAAACACGTCAAAAACACCCCAAAAAAGAACGGGATGACCCCCAAAACTGGAAGAAAATAACCCCAAAATCATAGATCCATCCCAAAACCACCCTAAACCTACTTGATGTTCTCCAAAACCCACAATTTACTTCTTTCCACAACGATGACCATGGAAAACCCAAAGAAAACCAAACGGAGACCCCAAAACACATCAAAGCACCCAAAAAAAGAACGGGATCACCCCCAAAACTGGAAGAAAATAACCCCAAAATCATAGATCCACCCCAAAACCACCCTAAACCTACCTGATCTTCTCCAAAACCCACAATCCACTCCCATTTACCTTAACGACCAACGAGAACCCAACAAAACCCAACGGAGACCACAAAACAAGTCAAAAACACCCCAAACAAGAACGGGATAACCCTTAAAAAAAAAGAAAGAAAACCCAAAAACCGTCAATCCACCCCAAAACCACCCTAAACCTACCTTACGTTCTCCAAAACCCACAATTTACCCTTTTCCACAACGATAACCATGGAAAACCAAAGGAAACCCAATGGAGACCACAAAACACGTCAAAAACACCCCAAAAAAGAACGGGATGACCCCCAAAACTGGAAGAAAATAACCCCAAAATCATAGATCCACCCCAAAACCACCCTAATCCTACTTGATGTTCTCCAAATCCAAAAGTCCACTCCCAACCACCAGAAAACCCATTAAGAACTCAACGAAACGCAACGGACACCCCAAAACACGTCAAAAACACCCCAAAAATGAACTGGATCAGAAGAAAAAACAAAAACAAAAACTATGAATTTCCTCCCAAAACCACCCTAAACTCACCTGATCTTCTCCAAAATCCACAATCCACTCCCATTTACATTAACGAGCAACAAGAACACAACAAAACCCAACAGAGACCCCAAAACAATCAAAAACACCCCAAACAAGAACGGGATATCCCCAAAAAAGAAAGAAAACCACAAAAACAATAGATCCACCCCACAACCACCCTAAACCTACCTGATCTTCTCCAAAACCCACAATTTACAATTTTCCACCATGATGACCACGGAAAACACAACAAAACCCAACGGAGACCCCAAAACACGTCAAAAACACCACAAAACAGAACAGGATCACCGCCTAAAACGAAAGAAAACTCTAAAAGCCATAGATCCACCCCAAAACCCCCACTAAACCTACCTGATGTTCTCCAAAACCCACAATTTACTATTTTTAACCGTGATCACCATGGAAAACCAAACGAAACCCAACGGAGAAACCAAAACACGTCAAAAACACCCCAAAAAAGAACTGGATCAGAAGTAAAAAACCCCAAAACTATGAATTTTTCTACAAAAACACCCTAAACCTACCTGATCTTCTCCAAAACCCACAATCCACTCCCATTTACCTTAACGACCAACGAGAACCCAACAAAACCCAACGGAGACCACAAAACAAGTCAAAAACACCCCAAACAAGAACGGGATAACCTCTAAATTAAGAAAGAAAACCCCAAAAACCGTCGATCACCCCAAAACCACCCTAAACCTACCTTACGTTCTCCAAAACCCACAATTTACCCTTTTACTCAACGATAACCATGGAAAACCAAAGGAAACACAATGGAGACCACAAAACACGTCAAAAACACCCCAAAAAAGAACGGGATAACACCAAAAAAACGATAGAAAAACTGCAAAAACCGTAGATCCAAACCAGAACCACACTAAACCTATCTGATGTTCTCCCAAAACCACAATCCACTTCCATTTACCTTAACGAGCAACGAGAACCCAACAAAACCCAACGGAGACCACAAAACAAGTCAAAAACACCCAAACAAGAACGGGATAACCCCTAAATTAAGAAAGAAAACCCCAAAAACCGTAGATCCACCCCAAAACCACCCTAAACTACCTTACGTTCTCCAAAACCCACAATTTACCCTTTTACTCAACGATAACCATGGAAAACCAAAGGAAACCCAATGGAGACCACAAAACACGTCAAAACACCCCAAAAAAGAACGGGATGACCCCCAAAACTGGAAGAAAATAACCCCAAAATCATAGATCCACCCCAAAACCACCCTAATCCTACTTGATGTTCTCCAAATCCCAAAGTCCACTCCCAACCACCAGAAAAACCCATTAAGAACTCAACGAAACGCAACGGACACCCCAAAACACGTCAAAAACACCCCAAAAATGAACTGGATCAGAAGAAAAAACAAAAACAAAAACTATGAATTTCCTCCCAAAACCACCCTAAACTCACCTGATCTTCTCCAAAACCCACAATCCACTCCCATTTACATTAACGAGCAACAAGAACACAACAAAACCCAACAGAGACCCCAAAACAATCAAAAACACCCCAAACAAGAACGGGATATCCCCAAAAAAGAAAGAAAACCACAAAAACAATAGATCCACCCCACAACCACCCTAAACCTACCTGATCTTCTCCAAAACCCACAATTTACAATTTTCCACCATGATGACCACGGAAAACACAACAAAACCAAAGGAGACCCCAAACACGTCAAAAACACCACAAAACAGAACAGGATCACCCCCTAAAACGAAAGAAAACTCTAAAAGCCATAGATCCACCCCAAAACCCCCACTAAACCTACCTGATGTTCTCCAAAACCCACAATTTACTCTTTTTTCACCGTGATCACCATGGAAAACCAAACGAAACCCAACGGAGAAACCAAAACACGTCAAAAAACACCCAAAAAAAAGAACTGGATCAGAAGTACAAAACCCCAAAACTATGAATTTTTCTACAAAAACACCCTAAACCTACCTGATCTTCTCCAAAAACCCACAATCCACTCCCATTTACCTTAACGACCAACGAGAACCCAACAAAACCCAACGGAGACCACAAAACAAGTCAAAAACACCCCAAACAAGAACGGGATAACCTCTAAATTAAGAAAGAAAACCCCAAAAACCGTCGATCCACCCCAAAACCACCCTAAACCTACCTGACGTTCTCCAAAACCCACAATTTACCCTTTTCCACAACGATAACCATGGAAAACCCAAGGAAACCCAACGGAGACCACAAAACACGTCAAAAACACCCCAAAAAAGAACGGGATGACCCCCAAAACTGGAAGAAAATAACCCCAAAATCATAGATCCATCCCAAAACCACCCTAAACCTACTTGATGTTCTCCAAAACCCACAATTTACTTCTTTCCACAACGATGACCATGGAAAACCCAAAGAAAACCAAACGGAGACCCCAAAACACATCAAAAGCACCCCAAAAAAGAACGGGATCACCCCCAAAACTGGAAGAAAATAACCCCAAAATCATAGATCCACCCCAAAACCACCCTAAACCTACCTGATCTTCTCCAAAACCCACAATCCACTCCCATTTACCTTAACGAGCAACGAGAACCCAACAAAACCCAACGGAGACCACAAAACAAGTCAAAAACACCCCAAACAAGAACGGGATAACCCTTAAAAAAAAAGAAAGAAAACCCCAAAAACCGTCAATCCACCCCAAAACCACCCTAAACCTACCTTACGTTCTCCAAAACCCACAATTTACCCTTTTACTCAACGATAACCATGGAAAACCAAAGGAAAACCAATGGAGACCACAAAACACGTCAAAAACACCCCAAAAAAGAACGGGATGACCCCCAAAACTGGAAGAAAATAACCCCAAAATCATAGATCCACCCCAAAACCACCCTAAACGTACTTGATGTTCTCCAAATCCAAAAGTCCACTCCCAACCACCAGAAAACCCATTAAGAACTCAACGAAACGCAACGGACACCCCAAAACACGTCAAAAACACCCCAAAAATGAACTGGATCAGAAGAAAAAACAAAAACAAAAACTATGAATTTCCTCCCAAAACCACCCTAAACTCACCTGATCTTCTCCAAAACCCACAATCCACTCCCATTTACATTAACGAGCAACAAGAACACAACAAAACCCAACAGAGACCCAAAAACAATCAAAAACACCCCAAAAAAGAACGGGATATCCCCAAAAAAGAAAGAAAACCACAAAAACAATAGATCCACCCCACAACCACCCTAAACCTACCTGATCTTCTCCAAAACCCACAATTTACAATTTTCCACCATGATGACCACGGAAAACACAACAAAACCCAACGGAGACCCCAAAACACGTCAAAAACACCACAAAACAGAACAGGATCACCGCCTAAAACGAAAGAAAACTCTAAAAGCCATAGATCCACCCCAAAACCCCCACTAAACCTACCTGATGTTCTCCAAAACCCACAATTTACTATTTTTAACCGTGATCACCATGGAAAACCAAACGAAACCCAACGGAGAAACCAAAACACGTCAAAAACACCCCAAAAAAGAACTGGATCAGAAGTAAAAAACCCCAAAACTATGAATTTTTCTACAAAAACACCCTAAACCTACCTGATCTTCTCCAAAACCCACAATCCACTCCCATTTACCTTAACGACCAACGAGAACCCAACAAAACCCAACGGAGACCACAAAACAAGTCAAAAACACCCCAAACAAGAACGGGATAACCCTTAAAAAAAAGAAAGAAAACCCCAAAAACCGTAGATCCACCCCAAAACCACCCTAAACCTACCTGACGTTATCCAAAACCCACAATTTACCCTTTTCCACAACAATAACCATGGAAAACCCAAGGAAACCCAATGGAGACCACAAAACACGTCAAAAACACCCCAAAAAAGAACGGGATGACCCCCAAAACTGGAAGAAAATAACCCCAAAATCATAGATCCACCCCAAAACCACCCTAAACCTACTTGATGTTCTCCAAATCCAAAAGTCCACTCCCAACCACCAGAAAACCCATTAAGAACTCAACGAAACGCAACGGACACCCCAAAACACGTCAAAAACACCCCAAAAATGAACTGGATCAGAAGAAAAAACAAAAACAAAAACTATGAATTTCCTCCCAAAACCACCCTAAACTCACCTGATCTTCTCCAAAACCCACAATCCACTCCCATTTACATTAACGAGCAACAAGAACACAACAAAACCCAACAGAGACCCCAAAACAAGTCAAAAACACCCCAAACAAGAATGGGATATCCCCAAAAAAGAAAGAAAACCACAAAAACAATAGATCCACCCCACAACCACCCTAAACCTACCTGATCTTCTCCAAAACCCACAATTTACAATTTTCCACCATGATGACCACGGAAAACACAACAAAACCCAACGGAGACCCCAAAACACGTCAAAAACACCACAAAACAGAACAGGATCACCCCCTAAAACGAAAGAAAACTCTAAAAGCCATAGATCCACCCCAAAACCCCCACTAAACCTACCTGATGTTCTCCAAAACCCACAATTTACTATTTTTAACCGTGATCACCATGGAAAACCAAACGAAACCCAACGGAGAAACCAAAACACGTCAAAAACACCCCAAAAAAGAACTGGATCAGAAGTAAAAAACCCCAAAACTATGAATTTTTCTACAAAAACACCCTAAACCTACCTGATCTTCTCCAAAACCCACAATCCACTCCCATTTACCTTAACGAGCAACGAGAACCCAACAAAACCCAACGGAGAACACAAAACAAGTCAAAAACACCCCAAACAAGAACGGGATAACCCCTAAAAAAAGAAAGAAAACCCCAAAAACCGTAGATCCACCCCAAAACCACCCTAAACCTACCTGACGTTCTCCAAAACCCACAATTTACCCTTTTCCACAACGATAACCATGGAAAACCCAAGGAAACCCAACGGAGACCACAAAACACGTCAAAAGCACCCCAAAAAAGAACGGGATGACCCCCAAAACTGGAAGAAAATAACCCCAAAATCATAGATCCACCCCAAAACCACCCTAAACCTACTTGATGTTCTCCAAAACCCACAATTTACTTCTTTCCACAACGATGACCATGGAAAACCCAAAGAAAACCAAACGGAGACCCCAAAACACATCAAAAGCACCCCAAAAAAGAACGGGATCACCCCCAAAACTGGAAGAAAATAACCCCAAAATCATAGATCCACCCCAAAACCACCCTAAACCTACCTGATGTTCTCCAAAACCCACAATTTACAATTTTCCACCATGATGAAAACGGAAAACACAACGAAACCCAAAGGAGACCCCAAAACACGTCAAAAACACCCGAAAAAAAAAACAGGATCACCCCGTAAAAAGAAAGAAAACTCTAAAAGCCATAGATCCATCCCAAACCCCCCGCCTAAACCTACCTGATGTTCTCCAAAACCCACAATTTACTCTTTTTCACCGTGATGACCATGGAAAACCAAACGAAACCCAACGGAGAAACCAAAACACGTCAAAAACACCCCAAAAATAACTGGATCAGAAGTAAAAAACCCCAAAACTATGAATTTTTCTACAAAACCACCCTAAACCTACCTGATCTACTCCAAACCCAACAATCCACTCCCATTTACCTTAACTACCAACGAGAACCCAACAAAACCCAACGGAGACCCCAAAACAAGTCAAAAACACCTCAAACAAGAACGGGATAACCACTAAAAAAAGAAAGAAAACCCCAAAAAACGTCGATCGACCCCAAAACCACCCTAAACCTACCTGACGTTCTCCAAAACCCAAAATTTACTCTTTTCCATGACGATAACCATGGAAAATCCAAGGAAACCAAACGGAGACCCCAAAACACGTCAAAAGCACCCCAAAAAAGAACGGGATGACCCCCAAAACTGGAAGAAAATAACCCCAAAATCATAGATCCACCCCAAAACCACACTAAACCTACCTGATGTTCTCCAAAACCAAATCCAAACTTTTAAATCCAAACTTCCAAAAAGTTTTTGGATAACACCAAAAAAACGATAGAAAACCCCAAAAACCATAGATCCAAACTAGAACCACACTAAACCTAACTGATCTTCTCCAAAACCCACAATTTACTATTTTCCACCATAATGACCACAGAAAACAAAACGAAACCCAACGGGGACACCAAAACACGTCAAAAACACCACAAAAAAGAACAGGATCACCCCCTAAAACGAAAGAAAACTCTAAAAGCCAAAGATCCACCCCAAAACCCCCACTAAACCTACCTGATGTTCTCCAAAACCCACAATTTACTCTTTTTCACCGTGATGACCATGGAAAACACAACAAAACCCAACGGAGACCCCAAAACACGTCAAAAACACGCCAAACAAGAACGGGATATCCCCAAAAATCCAAAGAAAACCCCAAAAAACATATATCCAAACCAGAACCACACTAAACCTACCTGATGTTCTCCAAAAACCACAATTTACTCTTTTTCACCATGATGACCATGGAAAACAAACGAAAACCAACGGAGAAACCAACACATGTTAAAAACACCCCAGAAAAGAACTGGATCAAAAGTAAAAAACCCCAAAACAATGAATTTTTCTACAAAACCACCCTAAACCTACCTGATCTTCTACAAAACCCACAATCCACTCCCATTTACAATAACAACCAACGAGAACCAAACAAAACCCAACGGAGACCCCAAAACACGTCAAAAACACCACAAAAAAGAACGGGATAACCCCTAAAAAAAGAAAGAAAACCCCAAAAAACGTCGATCCAGCCCAAAACCACCCTAAACCTACCTGATCTTCTCCAAAACCCACAATTTACTCTTTTTCACCATGATGAAAATGGAAAACCATACGAAACCCAACGGAGACCCCAAAACACATCAAAAGCACCCCAAAAAAGAACGGGATGACCCCCAAAACTGGAAGAAAATAACCCCAAAATCATAGATCCACCCCAAAACCACCCTAAACCTACCTGATCTTCTCCAAAACCCACAATTTACCATTTTCCACCATGATGACCACGGAAAACACAACAAAACCCAACGGAGACCCCAAAACACGGCAAAAACACCAAAAAAAGAACTGGATCAGAAGAAAAAAAAAACAACAATCTATGAATTTTTCTACAAAACCACCCTAAACCTACCTGACGTTCTCCAAACCCCACAATTTACTCTTTACCACAACGATATCCATGGAAAACCCAAGGAAAACCAACGGAGACCCCAAAACACGTCAAAAGCACCCCCAATAAAAAAGGGGATAACCCCCAAAACTGGAAGAAAATAACCCCAAAACCATAGATCCACCCCAAAACCACCCTAAACCTACCTGATGTTCTCCAAAACCCACAATTTACCATTTACCACCATGATGACCACGGAAAACACAACGAAACCCAACGGAGATCCCAAAATATGTCAAAAACACCCCAAACAAGAACGGGATCACCCCCAAAACTAGAAGAAAATCTCCAAAAAGCACGGATCCAATCCCGAAACCACTCTAAACTCACCTGATCTTCTCCAAAACCCACAATCCACACCCATTTAAATTAAAGACCAATGAAAATCCAATGAAACCCAACGGAGACCCCAAAACACATCAAAAACACCCCAAAAAAGAAAGGGATCACCCCCAAAAAAAGAGAAGAAAACCCCAAATACCAAGAATCCACCCCCAAAGTCCCCCCAAACCTACCTGACGTTCTCCAAAACCAGCAACTTACCCTTTTCCACCATGATGACCACGGAACACCCAACGAAACCCAACGGAGACCCCAAAACACGTCAAAACCACCGCAAACACGAATGGGATCACCCAAAAACTGGAAGAAAACCCCTCAAAACCATAGATCCACCTCAAAACCACCCTAAACCTACCTGATCTTCTCCAAAACCCACAATTTACCCTTTTCCACGATGATGACCACGGAACACCCAACGAAACGCAACGGAGACAGCAAAACACGTCTAAAACACCCCAAAAAAGAACGGGATCAGAAGAAAAAACACCAAAAACTATGAATTTCCCCCCAAAACCACACTAAACTCACTTGATCTTCTCCAAAACCCACAATCCACACCCATTTAACTTAACGACCATCGAGAACCCAATGAAACCCAAAAAAGACCGCAAAACACTTCAAAAACACCCCATAAAAGAAAGGGATCACCCCAAAACAACAGAAGAAAACCCCAAATACCAAGAATCCACCCCCAAAGTCCCCCCAAACCTACCTGATGTTCTCCAAAACCCGCAACTTACCATTTTCCACCATGATGACCACGGAAAACCAAACGAAACCCAACGGAGACCCCAAAACACGTCAAAACCAACGCAAACACGAATGGGATCACCCAAAAACTGGAAGAAAACCCCTCAAAACCATAGATCCACCTCAAAACCACCCTAAACCTACCTGATCTTCTCCAAAACCCACAATTTACCCTTTTCCACCATGATGACCAGGGAAAACCCAACAAAACACAACGGAGACCTCAAAACACGTCTAAAACACCCCAAAAAAGAACGGGATCAGAAGAAAAAACACCAAAAACTATGAATTCCCCCACCCAAACCGCCGTAAACTAACGTGATCTTCTCCAAAACCCACAATCCACTCCCATTTACCTTGACGACCAACGAGAACCTAACGAAAACCAACAGAGACCGCAAAACACGCCAAAAACACCCAAAAAAGAACAGAATTAACCCAAAAAATAGAACAAAATGCCAAATACCACATATCCTCCCGAAAAGCACCCTAAACCTACCTGATGTTCTCCAAAACCCACAACTTACTCTTTTCCACTAGGATGATCACGGAAAACCAAACGAAACCCAACGGAGACCACAAAACACGTCAAAAACACCCAAACAAGAACGGGATCAACAACAGAACTGGAAGAAAATCCCGCAAAACCATAGATCCACCCCAAAACCACCCTAAACCTACCTGATCTTCTCCAAAACCCACAATTTACACTTTTCCACCATGATGACCATGGAAAACCCAACGAAACCCAACGGAGACCCCAAAAAACGACAAAAACACCCCAAACATGAACGGGATCACCCCCAAAACTGGAAGAAAATCCCCAAAAAGCACGGATCCAATCCCAAAGAAACCCTAAACCTACCTGATGTTCTCCCAAACCCACAATATACTCTTTTCCACCATGATGACCACGGAAAACCCAACGAAACACAACAGAGACCCCAAAACACGTAAAAAACACCCCAAACAAGAACAGGATCATCCCAAAAAAACAGAAGAAAAGCCCAAATACCATAGATCCACCCCAAAACCACCCGAAAGCTACCTGATCTTCTCCAAAACGCACAATTTACCTTTTCCAACCTGATGACCACGCAAAACCCAACGAAACACAACGTAGACCCCAAAACACGTCAAAAATACCCCCAAAAAAACAGGATCACCCCCAAAAACGAAAGAAAATCGCCAAAACAATAGATCCACCCCAAAACCACCCTAAACCTAGCTGATGTTCTCCAAAACCCACTGTTTACACTTTTCCACCACGATGACCACGGAAAACGCAACAAAACCCAACGGAGACCCCAAAACATGTCAAAAACACCCCAATCAAGAGCGGGATAACCCAGAAAACTGGAAGGAAATCCCGAAAAAGCACGAATCCAATACCAAAACCACCCTTAACTAACCTAATCAAATTCCAAACCCACAATCCGCACCCATTTACCTTAACGACCAACGAGAACCAAACAAAACCCAACAGGGACCCAAAAACACGTCAAAAACACCCCAAAAAATAACAGTACCACCCCAAGAAGAGAAGGAAACCCTAAAAAACAGAAGAAATCCCCCCAAAAAATAGATTCACTCCCCAAAAAACCTTAAACTCACCTGATGTTCTCCAAACACCACCATTTACCTTTTTCCACTATCATGACCAACAAGAACCCAACAAAACCCAAAGAGACCCCCAAACACCTCAAAAACTTCCCAAAAATGTACGGGACCACCCCAAAAATACAGAAGAAAACCGCAAAAACCATGAATCTGCCCTAAAAGTCCCCCTAAGCCTACGTGATGTTCTCCAAAACCCACAATTTACACTTTTCCAACATGATGACCACGGAAAACCCAACAAAACCCAACGGAGACCCCAAAGCATGTCAAAAATACCCTAAAAAAGAACTGGATCAGAAGAAAAAACCCAAATACTATGAATTTCCCCACAACACCACCCTAAACTCACGTGATCTTCTCCAAAACCTAAAATCCACTCCCATTTACCTTAACGACCAACAAGAACCCAACGAAACCCAACGGAGACACCAAAACACGTCAAACATAACACAAAAAAGAACAGGATCACACCAAAAAACTGGAAGAAAATCCCAAATACCATAGATCCACCCCAATACCACCCTAAACCTACCTGATGTTCTCCAAAACCCACAATTTACACTTTTCCACCATGATGACCACGGAAAACCCAACGAAACCCAACGGAGACCCCAAAACACGTCAAAAACCCCTCAAAAGTGAACCGAATCAGAAGAAAAAACGTGATTTAACCCCCCAAAAAAACCTTAAACCTGTTAGGATGTTCTCCTAAATGTACAATCCACTCCCAACCACCAGAAAACCCAATGGAAACCCAACAAAACCCAACGGAGACCCCAAAACACATCAAAAACACCCCAAAAAACTACTAGACGAGAAGAAAAGAAAAAACAAACAAACATGAATTTCCCCCCAAAACCACACTAAACTCACCTGATCTTCTCCAAAACCCACAATCCACTCCCATTTACCTTAACGACCAACGAGAACCCAATGAAATGCAACGGAGACCCCAAAACACATCAAAAACATCCCAAACAAGAACGGGAACACCCCAAAAACCAGAGGAAAATCCCAAATACCATAGATCCACAACAAAACCACGACAAAACCTACATGATGTTTTCCGAAACCCACAATTTACATTTTTCCTCCATGATGACCTCGGAAAACCAAACGAAACCCAACGGAGACCCGAAAAAACATCAAAAACACCCCAAACCTGAACAGGATCAACAAAAAAACTGGAAGAAAATCCCCCAAAACCATTGCTGCACCCCAAAACAACCCTAAACCTACCTGATCTTCTCCAAAACCAACAATTTACACTTTTCCACCACGATCACAACGGAAAGCCCAATGAAACCCAACGGAGACCCAAAAACACGTTAAAAATACCCCAAATAAGAACGGGATCACACCCAAAACTAAAAGAAAATTACCAAAAAGCTCAGATCCAATCCCAAAACCACTCTAAACTCAATAGATCTTCTCCAAAGCCCACAATCCTATCCCATTTAACTTAACGACCAACGAGACCCCAAGGAAACGCAACGGAGACCCCAAAATATGTCAAAAAAAAAAAAAAAACAAACAAACAAGAACAAGATCATGCCCAAAAAACAGAAGAAAAAGCCAAATACCATAGATTCACCCCGAAACCACCCTAAACCTACCTGATGTTCTCCAAAACCCACAATTTACACTTTTCCACCGTGATGACCACGGAAAACCCAACGAAACCCAACGGAGAACCCAAAACACATCAAAAACACCCCAAACCATAATGGAATCACCCCCAAAACTGGAAGAAAATCCCCCAAAATCATAGATCAACCCCAAAAACCCAAAACCTAACTGATGTTCTCAAAAAACCCACAATTTACACTTTTCCACCGTGATGACCACGGAAAACCCAACGAAACCCAACGGAGACCCCAAAACCTTTCAAAAACACCCCAAAAAGGAACTGGACGTGAAAAACAAAAACAAAAACAAAAACAAAAACAAAAACATGAATTTCCCCCCAAAACCACCCTAAACTCACCTGATCTCCAAATCCCACATTTCACTCCCATACACCATGATGACCAATAAGAACCCAACGAAACCTAATGAAATTTCCAAAACACTTCAAAAAAACACAAAAATCTATCCAGACCCTAAAAAACGCAAAAATGCCATGATATATACCCCCAAAAAAACTTAAACCTACCTGATGTTGTCCAAAACCAAAAATCCAATCATATTTAATAAAATGACCAACAAGAACCCAACAAAACCCAACGGAGACCCCAAAACACGTAAATAACACTGCCAAAAATACGGGATCAGAAGAAAAAAACCCAAAACAATGAATTTACCCCCAAAACCACCCTAAACCTACCTGATCGTCTCCAAAACCCACAATCCACTCCCATTTACATTAACGACCAATGAGAACCCAATGAAACCCAACGGAGAACACAAAACACGTCAAAAACACCCCAAAAAAGAATAGGATCACACCAAGAAAACAGAAGAAAACCCCAAATACCATAGATCCACCCCAAAACCATGCTAAACATACCTGATGTTCTCCAAAACCCACAATTTACACTTTTCCACCACGATGAACACGGAAAACCCAACGAAACCCAACGGAGACCCCAAACACGTCAAAAACACTCCAAAAAAGAACGGGATCATGCCCAAAATTGGAAGAATATTCCCAAAAAGCACGGATCCAATCCCAAAACCACCCTAAACTCACCTGAACTTCTCCAAAACCCACAATGCACTCCCATTTACCTTAACGACCAACAAGAACCGAACGAAACCCAACGGAGACCCCAAACCACGTCAAAAAAGAAAAGGATCACCCCCCAAAAAAACAGAAGAAAATCCAAAAACCATAGATCCAACCCAAAACCACCGTAAACCTACTTGATGTTCCCCAAAACCCACAATTTACCGTTTTCCACAATGATGACAACTCAAAACCCAACAAAACCCAAAAGACACCCCCAAACACCTCAAAAACTTCCCAAAAAAGCACGGGACCACCCAAAAAAAAACAGAAGAGAACACCAAAATCTATGACCCTGCCCCAAAAGTCCCCCTAAACCTACCTGATGTTCTCCAAAACTCACAATTTACACTATTCCACCATGATGACCACAGAAAACCCAAGTAAACCAAACGGAGACCCCAAAACACGTCAAAAACACCCCAAAAAATATCGGAATCACCCCCAAAACTGGAAGAAAATACGCCAAAACCATAGATCAAACCCAAAACCACCCTAAACCTACCTGATGTTCTCCAAAATCCACAATTTACACTTTTTCACCATGATGACCAAGGAAAACCCTACGAAACCCAACAGAGACCCCAAAACACGTCTAAAACACCGCAAAAGAGAACCGGATCAGAAGTAAATACGTGATATAACCCGAAAACCACCATTAAACCTACCTGATGTTCTCCTAAATGTACAATCCACACCCAACCACCAGAAAACCCAATGGAAACCCAACAAAACCCAAAGGAGACCACAAAACACGTCAAAAACACCCCAAAAAAGAACTAGACATGAAGAAAAAAAAAAGAAATAAAACTATGATTTCCCCCCCAAAACCACACTAAAATCACCTGATCTTCTCCAAAACCCACAATCCACTCCCATTTACATTAACGACCAATGAGAACCCAATGAAACCCAACGGAGAACACAAAACACGTCAAAAACACCCCAAAAAAGAATAGGATCACACCAAAAAACAGAAGAAAACCCCAAATACCATAGATCCACCCCAAAACCATGCTAAACATACCTGATGTTCTCCAAAACCCACAATTTACACTTTTCCACCACGATGAACACGGAACACCCAACGAAACCCAACGGAGACCACAAACACGTCAAAAACACTCCAAAAAAGAACGGGATCATGCCCAAAACTGGAAGAATATTCCCAAAAAGCACGGATCCAATCCCAAAACCACCCTAAACTCACCTGATCTTCTCCAAAACCCACAATCGACTCCCATTTACCTTAACGACCAACGAGGACCTAACAAAACCAAATGGAGACACAAAACACGTCAAAAACACCCCAAAAAACAACAGGATCACACCCAAAAAAAGAGAAGAAAACCAGAAATGCCATAGATCCAGCCCCAAACCACCCTAAACCTACATGATGTTCTCCCAAACCCACAATATACAATTTTCCACCATGATGACCACGGAAAACCCAACAAAACCAAACGGAGACCCCAAAACACGTCAAAAACACACCAAACGAGAACGGGATTACACCAAAAACTGGAAGAAAAACCCCTAAAACAATAGATCCACCCCAAAACCATACTCAAGCTACCTGATGTTCTCCAAAACCCACAATTTACACTCTTCCAATATGATGACCAACAAGAACACAACTAAAACCCAAAGGAGACCCCAAAACACGTTAAAAACACCCCAATAAAGAACGGGATCACCCCCAAAACAGGAAGAAAATACCCCAAAACAATAGATCCACCACAATAGTCCCCCTAAACCGGCCTGACGTTCTCCAAAACCCACAATTTAACCTTTTCCACCATGATGACCATGGAAAACCTAATGAAACCCAAAAGAGACCTCAAAACACGTCAAAAACACCCCAAACAAGAACGGGATAACCCCTAAAAAAGAAAGAAAACTCCCAAAACCATAGATCCACCCCAAAACCACCCTAAACCTACCTGATGTTCTCCAAAACCCACAATTTAAATTTTACCACCATGATAACCATGGAAAACACAAAGAAAACCAACGGAGACACAAAAACACTTCAAAAACACACCTAAAAAGAACGGGATCACACCCAAAATTGGAAGAAAATCCCCAAAAAGCACGGATCCAATCCCAAAACCACCCTAAACCTACCTGATGTTCTCCAAATCCCATAGTCACATCCCAAACACCATAAAACCCATTAGAAACTAAACGAAAAGCAACGGAAACCCCAAAACACGTCAAAAACACCCCAAAAAAGAACTGGATCAGAAGAAAAAAAAAAAAAAAAAACTATGAATTTCCCCCCAAAACCACACTAAACCCATCTGATCTTCTCCAAAACCCACAATCCACCCCCATTTACCTTAACGACCAATGAGAACCCAACAAAACCCAACGGAGGACGCAAAACAAGTCAAAAACACCCCAAACAAGAATGGGACAAACCCTAAAAACGAAAGAAAACCCCAAAAACAATAGATCCACCCCAAAACCACCCTAAACCTACCTGATGTTCTCCGAAACCCACAATTTAGCTTTTCCACCATGATGACCAACAAGAACCCAACTAAAACCCAACAAAGACAACAAAAACGTCAAAAACACCCCAAAAAAGAACGGGATCACACCCAAAACTGGAAGAAAATCCCCCAAAACCATAGATCCACCCCAAAAATCACCCTAAACCTAACTGATGTTCTCCAAAACCCGCAATTTAAATTTTTCCACCATGATGACCATGGAAAACCCAACGAAACCCAATGGAGACCCCAAAACACTTCCTAAACACCCCTAAAAAGAACGGGATCACCCCCAAAATTGGAAGAAAATCCCCAAAAAGCACGGATCCAATCCCAAAACCACCCTAAACCTACCTGATGTTCTCCAAATCCCATAGTCACATCCCAAACACCATAAAACCAATTAGGAACTCAACGAAAACGCAACGGAAACCTCAAAACACGTCAGAAACCCACCAAAAAAGAACTGGATCAGAACAAAAAACCCACAAAACTATGAATTTCCACCCAAAACCACCCTAAACTCACCTGATCTTAACGAAAACCCACAATTCACTCCCATTTACCTTAACGACCAATGAGACCCAAACAAAACCCAATGGAGAAGCCAAAACAAGTCAAAAAAAAAAAAAAAAAAAAAAAAAAAAGAACGGGATCACCCCCAAAACTGGAAGAAAATCCCCGAAAACCATAGATCCACCACAATAGTCCCCATAAACCTACCTGATGTTCTCCAAAACCCACAATATACCCTTTTCCACCATGATGATCATGGAAAACACAACGAAAACCAACGGAGACCCCAAAATATGTCAAAAACAACCCCAAAAAAACAGGATCAACCCCGAAAAAGAAAGAAAACCCCAAAAGCCATAGATCCGACCCAATAGTCCCCCTAAACCTACCTGATATTATCCAAAACCCACAATTTAAACTTTTCCAACACGATGACCAACGAGAACCCAACAAAACCAAACAGAGACCCCAAAACACGTCAAAAACAACACAAAAAAGAACAGGATCACGCCAAAAAATAGAAGAAAACCCCAAATACCATAGATCCACCCCAAAACCACCCTAAACCTACCTGATGTTCTACAAAACCCACAATTTACCCTTTTCCAACACGATGACCAACGAGAACCCAACAAAACCAAACAGAGACCCCAAAAAACGTCAAAAACACCACAAAAAAGAACAGGATCACGCCAAAAAATAGAAGAAAACCCCAAATACCATAGATCCACCCCAAAACCACCCTAAACCTTCCTGATGTTCTCCAAAACCCACAATTTACCCTTTTCCAACACGATGACCAACGAGAACCCAACAAAACCCAACAGAGACCCCAAAAAACGTCAAAAAAAAACCCAAACAAGAACGGCATCACCCCCAAAACTGGAAGAAAATCCACCAAAATCATAGATCCACCCCAAAACCACCCTAAACCTAACTGATGTCCTACAAAACCCACAATACAAACCTATTTAACATAACGACCAACAAGAACACAACAAAACCCAACGGAGAACCCAAAACACGTCACAAACACCCCAAACAAGAAAAGGGTCACGCCAAAAAATAGAAGAAAACCCCAAATACCATAGATCCACCCCAAAGACACCCTAAACCTACCTGATGTTCTCCTAATCCCAAAGCACACTCCCAACCAACATAAAACACATTAGGAACTCAACGAAACGCAACGGAAACCACAAAACGCTTCAAAATCACCCGAAGAAAGGAGAGGATCACTCCCCCAAAAAGAAGAAAACCCAAATACCATGAATCCACGCGAAAAGTCCCCCTAAACCTACCTGAAGTTCTCCAAAACCCACAATTTACCCTTTTCCACCATGCTGACCACGAAAAACGCAACGAAACCAAACGGAGACCCCCAAACACGTCAAAAACACACCAAAATCAACCCAGATCCTAAAAAATATACAAAATGCCATGATTTAACCCTAAAAAAACCCTTAAACCAACCTGATATTCTCCAAAACCCACAATCCACTCCTATTTAACATAATGACCAACGAGAACCCAAAAAAAACTAATGGAGACGCCAAAACACGTCAAAAACACTCCAAAAATAACAGGATGATTCCCCAAAATGAAAGAAAAGACAAAAAGACATAGTTCCACACCAAAAGTACCCCTATACCTACCTGATGTTCTCCAAAACCCACAATTTACCCTTTTCCACCATGATGACCAACGAGAACCCTACAAAACCCAACAGAGACCGCAAAAAACGTCAAAGACACACCAAAATCAACACAGATCCTAAAGAAAAAAAAAAACAAAATGCCATGATTTAACCCTAAAAAAACCCTTAAACCTACCTGATGTTCTCCAAAACCCACGACCCACTCCTATTTACAAAATGTCTAACAAGAACCCAACAAAACCTAATGGAGACCCCAAAACACGTCAAAAACACCCCAAAAAATATCGGCATCACCCCCAAAACTGGAAGAAAATTCGCCAAAACCATAGATACACCCCAAAAGTACCCCTAAACCTACCTGATGTTCTCCAAAACCCACAATTTACCCTTTTCCACCATGATGACCAAGGAAAACCCAAGGAAACACAACGGAGACCCCAAAACACGTCAAAAACAACGCAGACAAGAGCAGGATCACACCCAAAAAAGTAAAGAAAACCCCAAAAGCCATAGATCCACTACAAAAGTCCCCCTAAACCTACCTGATGTTCTCCAAAACCCACAATTTACCCTTTTCCAACACGATGACCATGGAAAACCCAATGAAACACAACGGAGACCCCAAAACACGTCAAAAACACCTCAAAAAGTAAAGGATCACACCCCCCCCCCAAAAAAAAAAAAAAAAAGCAAAAAACCCTGAATACCATAGATCCACCCCAAAACCACCCTAAACCTACCTGATCTTCTCCAAAACCCACAATCCACTCCTATTTACAAAATGACAAACAAGAACCCAACAATACCTAATGGAGACCCTAAAACACGACAAAAACAACCCAAAAATAACAGGATCATTCCCCAAAATGAAAGAAAACCCAAAAGCCATAGATCCACCCCAAAAGTACCCCTAAACCTACCTGATGTTCTCCAAAACCCACAATTTACAATTTTCCAACATGATGACCACGGAAAACCAAACGAAACAAAACAGAGACCCCAAAGCACGTCAAAAACACCACAGACAAGAACAGGATCACCCCCAAAAATGAAAGAAAACTCCAAAAGCCATAGATCCACTACAAAAGTCCCACTAAACCTACCTGAAGTTCTCCAAAAATAACAATTTACCATTTTCCAACACAATGACCATGGAAAAGCCAACAAAACCCAACGGAGAGCCCAAAAAACCTCAAAACAACCCCAAAATAAACATGGGTCCTAAAAAAAAAAAAAAAAAAAACGCCATAATATAACACCAAAAAATCCTTAAACCTACCTGATGTTCTGCAAAACCCACAATCCACTCCTATTTAACATAATGACCAACAAGAACCCAACAAAACCTAATGGAGACCCCAAAACACGTCAAAAACACACCAAAAATAACAGGATCATTCCCCAAAATGAAAGAAAACCCAAAAAGCCATAGATCCACCCCAAAAGTACCCCTAAACCTACCTGATGTTCTCCAAAACCCACAATTTACCCTTTTCCACCATGATGACCATGGAAAACCCAAGGAAACACAACGGAGACCCCAAAACACGTCAAAAACAACGCAGACAAGAACCGGATCACACCCAAAAAAGTAAAGAAAACCACAAAAGCCATAGATCCACTACAAAAGTCCCCCTAAACCTACCTGAAGTTCTCCAAAACCCACAATTTACCCTTTTCCAACACGATGACCATGGAAAACCCAATGAAACCCAACAGAGACCCCAAAAAACGTCAAAAACACACCAAAATCAACCCAGAGCCTAAAAAAAAAAAAAAAAAAAAAAAAAAATGCCATGATTTAACCCTAAAAAAACCCTTAAACCTACCTGATGTTCTCCAAAACCCACGATCCACTCCTATTTACAAAATGACAAACAAGAACCCAACAAAACCTAATGGAGACCCCAAAACACGTCACAAACACCCCAAACAAGAAAAGGGTCACGCCAAAAAATAGAAGAAAACCCCAAATACCATAGATCCACCCCAAAGACACCCTAAACCTACCTGATGTTCTCCTAATCCCAAAGCACACTCCCAACCAACATAAAACACATTAGGAACTCAAAGAAACGCAACGGAAACCACAAAACGCTTCAAAATCACGCGAAGAAAGGAGAGGATCACTCCCCCAAAAAGAAGAAAACCCAAATACCATGAATCCAAGCGAAAAGTCCCCCTAAACCTACCTGAAGTTCTCCAAAACCCACAATTTACCCTTTTCCACCATGATGACCATGGAAAACCCAACGAAACCCATCGGACACCCCAAAAAAACGTGAAAAACACCACGAAAAAGAACAGGATCACACCCAAAACTAAAAGAAAATCCCCCAAAACCATAGATCCACCGCAAAAGAACTCTAAACATACCCGAGGTTCTCCAAAACCCACAATTTACGCTTTTCCACAACCATGACCACGGAAAACACCACAAAACCCAACGGAGACCCCTAAACACGTCAAAAACACCCCAAACAAGAACGGCATCACCCCCAAAACTGGAAGAAAATCCCCCAAAACCATGGATCCACCCCCAAACCACCCTAAACCTACCTGAAGTTCTCCAAATACCAAAGTCCACACCCAACCACCAGAAAACCCATTAGGAACTCAACGAAACGCAACGGAAACACCAAAACACCACAAAAAAAACCCAAAAGCGAACAGGATCAGAAGAAAAAAAGTGATTTAACCCCCAAATAATCCTTAAACCTACCTGATGTTCTCCTAAATGTACAATCCATTCCCAAACACCAGAAAACCCGATGGAAATCCAACAAAACCCAACGGAAACCCAAAACACGTCAAAACCACACCAAAATAATTGAATAAGAAGAAAAAAAACCCAGAACTATGAATTTCCTCCCAAAACCACCCTAAACTTACTTGATCTTCTTCAAAACCCACAATCCACTCCCATTTACCTTAACGACCAACGAGAACCCAACAAAATCAACGGTAAAGCCAAAAATGTCAAAAACACCCCAAAGAAGAACTGGTTCAACCCCAAAAAGAAAGAAAACCCCAAAAGACATAGATCCACACCAAAAATTCCCCTAAACCTACCTGATGTTCTCCAAAATCCACAATTTACAATTTTCCACCATGATGACCAACGAGAAGGCAACTAAATCCCAACGGAGACCCCAAAAACCTTAAAAAACACCCCAAAAAAGAACGGGATCACACCCAAAACAGGAGGAAAATCCCCAAATACCATAGATCCACCCCAAAACCACCCTAAACCTACCTGAAGTTCTCCAAAACCCGCAATTTACAATATTCCACCACCATGACCACAGAAAACCCAAAGAAACCCAACGGAGACCTCAAAACACGTCAAAATCACCCCAAACAAGAACGGCATCACCCCCAAAACTGGAAGAAAATCCCCCAAAACCATGGATCCACCCCCAAACCACTCTAAACCTACCTGATGTTCTCCAAAACCCACAATTTACAATTTTACACCATGATGACCAAAGAGAACGCAACAAAACGCAACGGAGAACCCCAAACACCACAAAAATTTCCCAAAAAACAACGGGACCACCTCAAGAAACAGAAGGAAACCCCCAAAAACATGTCTCTGCCCCAAAAGTCCCCCTAAACCTACCTGATGTTCTCCAAAACCCACATTTTACACTTTTCCACCATGATGACCAACGAGAACCAAAATAAAACCCAACGGAGACCCCAAAACACGTCAAAAACACCCCAAAAAAGAACTGCATCACACCAAAACTGGAAGAAAATCCCCCAAAACCACAGATCCACCCCAAAAAGACCCTAAAAGTACCCGATGTTCTCTAAAACTTAGAATTTACACTTTTCCACCATGATGACCACGGAAAACCCAACGAAACACAACAGAGACCACAAAACACGTCAAAAACAACCCAAACAAGAACGGAATCAACCCAAAAAAAACAGAAGAAAACGCCAAATACCATGAATCCACCCCAAAAGTCCCCCTAAACATACCTGATGTTCTCCAAAACCCACAATTTACCTTTTTCCACCACTATGACCACAGAAAAACCAACGAAACCCAATGGAGACCCCAATACACGTCAAAACAACCCAAAAAAGAACAGGATCACCCCCTAAAAAAAAGAAAATCCCCCAAATACTATGAATCCACCCCAAAAGTCCCCCTAAACCTACCTGAAGTTTATCAAAACCCGCAATTTACCTTTTTCCACCACTATGACCACAGAAAAACCAACGAAACCCAATGGAGACCCCAATACACGTCAAAACAACCCAAAAAAGAACAGGATCACCCCCTAAAAAAAAGAAAATCCCCCAAATACTATGAATCCACCCCAAAAGTCCCCCTAAACCTACCTCATGTTCTACAAAACCCACAATTTACACTTTTCCACCATAATGACAACGGAAAACCTAATGAAACCCAACGGAGACCCCAAAACATGTCAAAAACACCCCAAACAAGAACGTGATCACCCCCCAAAATGAAAGAAAACCCCAAAAAGCACGGATCCAATACAAAACCACCCTAAACATACCTGATGTTCTCCAAATCTTAAAGTCCACTCCCAACCACCAAAAAAACCATTAGGAACTCCACGAAGCACAACGAAAACCACAAAACACATTAAAAAATCACCCCAAAAGCGAACCGGATCAGAAGAAAAAACGTGATTTAACCCCCAAAAAAATCTTAAACCTACCTGATGTTCTCCAAAACCCACAATCCACTCCTATTTAACATAATGACCAACAAGAACCGAACAAAACCCAACGGAGACCCCAAAACACGTCAAGAACATCCCCCCAAAAAAAAGGGGACCGCCCCAAAACCAGAAGAAAACACTAAAAAAAAAGAAGAAATCCCCCAAAACCATAGATTCACCACCAAAAAAAAACGTTAAACTCACCTATGTTCTCCAAAATCCACAATTTACCAGTTTCCAACATGATGACCAACAAGAACCCAACTAAAACCCAACGGAGACCCCAAAACACGTCAAAAACAACCCAAACAAGAACGGGATCACACCAAAAAACAGAAGAAAAGCCCAAATACCTTGAATCCACCCCAAAAGTCCCCCTAAACCTACATGAAGTTCTCCAAAACCCACAATCTACAATTTTCCACCAGGATGACAAAGGAAAACCAACGAAACCAAACGGTGACCCCAAACTATGTCAATAAAAACCCCAAAAAAGAACAGGAACACCTCCAGAAAACAGAAGAAATCCCCAAATACCATAGATCCAATCCAAACCCATCCTTAACCTACCCGATGTTCTCCAAAACCCACAATTTACACTTTTCCACCATGATGACCACGAAAAAACCAACGAAACCCAACAGAGACCCCCAAACACGTCAAAAACACACCAAAATCAACCCAGATCCTAAAAAAAATACAAAATGCCATGATTTAACCCTAAAAAAAAACCTTAAACAAACCTGATATTCTGCAAAACCCACAATCCACACCTATTTAACATAATGACAAACAAGAACCCAACAAAACCTAATGGAGACCCCAAAACACGTCAAAAACACCCGAAAAATAACAGGATCATTCCCCAAAATGAAAGAAAACCCAAAAAGCCATAGATCGACCCCAAAAGTACCCCTAAACCTACCTGATGTTCTCCAAAACCCACAATGTACTCTTTTCCACAATGATGACCAACGAGAACCCAACAAAACCCAACAGAGACCCCAAAAAACGTCAAAAACACCCCAAATAAGAACGGGATCACACCCAAAACTGGACGAAAATCCACCAAAAACAAAGATCCACCCCAAAACCACCCTAAACCTACCTGATGTTCTCCAAAACCCACAATTTACACTTTTCCACCATGATGACCAACGAGAACCCAACAAAACCCAACAGAGACCCCAAAAAACGTCAAAAACACCCCAAACAAGAATGGCATCACCCCCAAAACTGGAAAAAATTCCGCCAAAAACACAGATCCACCCCAAAACCACCCTAAACCTACCTGATGTTCTCCAAAACCCACAATTTACCCTTTTCCAGCATGATGACCATGGAGAACCCAACAAAACCCAACAGAGACCCCAAAAAACGTCAAAAACACACCAAAAATAACAGGATCATTCCCCAAAATGAAAGAAAACCCAAAAAGCCATAGATCCACCCCAAAAGTACCCCTAAACCTACCTGATGTTCTCCAAAACCCACAATTTACCCTTTTCCAACACGATGACCATGGAAAACCCAATGAAACCCAACAGAGACCCCAAAAAACGTCAAAAACACACCAAAATCAACACAGAGCCTAAAAAAAAAAAAAAAAAAAAAAAAAAATGCCATGATTTAACCCTAAAAAAACCCTTAAACCTACCTGATGTTCTCCAAAACCCACAATCCACTCCTATTTACAAAATGACAAACAAGAACCCAACAAAACCTAATGGAGTCCCCAAAACACGTCAAAAACACACCAAAAATAACAGGATCATTCCCCAAAATGAAAGAAAACCCAAAAAGCCATAGATCCACCCCAAAGATACCCTAAACCTACCTGATGTTCTCCTAATCCCAAAGCACACTCCCAACCAACATAAAACACATTAGGAACTCAACGAAATGCAACGGAAACCACAAAACGCTTCAAAATCACCCGAAGAAAGGAGAGGATCACTCCCCCAAAAAGAAGAAAACCCAAATACCATGAATCCACGCGAAAAGTCCCCCTAAACCTACCTGAAGTTCTCCAAAACCCACAATTTACACTTTTCCACCATGCTGACCACGGAAAAACCAACGAAACCCAACAGAGACCCCCAAACACGTCAAAAACACACCAAAATCAACCCAGATCCTAAAAAAAATACAAAATGCCATGATTTAACCCTAAAAAAAAACCTTAAACCAACCTGATATTCTGCAAAACCCACAATCCACACCTATTTAACATAATGACAAACAAGAACCCAACAAAACCTAATGGAGACCCCAAAACACGTCAAAAACACCCGAAAAATAACAGGATCATTCCCCAAAATGAAAGAAAACCCAAAAAGCCATAGATCCACCCCAAAAGTACCCCTAAACCTACCTGATGTTCTCCAAAACCCACAATGTACCCTTTTCCACAATGATGACCAACGAGAACCCAACAAAACCCAACAGAGACCCCAAAACACGTCAAAAACACCCCCAAAAATATCGGCATCACCCCCAAAACTGGAAGAAAATCCGCCAAAAACACAGATCCACCCCAAAACCACCCTACACCTACCTGATGTTCTCCAAAACCCACAATTTACCCTTTTCCAACACGATGACCAACAAGAACCCAACAAAACCCAACAGTGACCCCAAAAAACGTCAAAAACACACCAAAATCAACCCAGATCCTAAAGAAAAAAAAAACAAAATGCCATGATTTAACCCTAAAAAAACCCTTAAACCTATCTGATGTTCTCCAAAACCCACAATCCATTCCTATTTACAAAATGACAAACAAGAACCCAACAAAACCTAATGGAGACCCTAAAACACGTCAAAAACACACCAAAAATAACAGGATCATTCCCCAAAATGAAAGAAAACCCAAAAAGCCATAGATCCACCCCAAAAGTACCCCTAAACCTACCTGATGTTCTCCAAAACCCACAATGTACACTTTTCCAACATGATGACCAACGAGAACCCCACAAAACCCAACAGAGACCCCAAAACACGTCAAAAACACCCCAAAAATTATCGGCATCACCCCCAAAACTGGACGAAAATCCGCCAAAAACACAGATCCACCCCAAAACCACCCTACACCTACCTGATGTTCTCTAAAACCCACAATTTACCCTTTTCCAACACGATGACCAACGAGAACCCAACAAAACCCAACAGTGACCCCAAAAAACGTCAAAAACACACCAAAATCAACCCAGATTTTAAAGAAAAAAAAAAACAAAATGCCATGATTTAACCCTAAAAAAACCCTTAAACCTATCTGATGTTCTCCAAAACCCACAATCCACTCCTATTTACCAAATGACAAACAAGAACCCAACAAAACCTAATGGAGACCCCAAAACACGTCAAAAACACCCCAAAAATAACAGGATCATTCCCCAAAATGAAAGAAAACCCAAAAAGCCATAGATCCACCCCAAAAGTACCCCTAAACCTACCTGATGTTCTCCAAAATCCACAATTTACAATTTTCCAACATGATGACCACGGAAAACCCAACGAAACAAAACAGAGACCCCAAAACACGTCAAAAACACCACAGACAAGAACAGGATCACCCCCAAAAATGGAAGAAAACCCCAAGAGCCATAGATCCACTACAAAAGTCCCACTAAACCTACCTGAAATTCTCCAAAACTCACAATTTACCCTTTTCCAACACGATGACCACGGAAAACCAAACGAAACCCAACGGAGAGCCCAAAAAACATAAAAACAACCCCAAAATAAACATGGACCCTAAAAAAAAAAAAAAAAAAACAAAAAAAAAACGCCATAATATAACCCCAAAAAACCCTTAAACCTACCTGATGTTCTGCAAAACCCACAATCCACTCCTATTTAACATAATGACAAACAAGAACCCAACAAAACCTAATGGAGACCACAAAACACGTCAAAAACACCCCAAACAGGAACGGCATCACCCCCAAAACTGGAACAAAATCCCCCAAAAACACAGATCCACCCCAAAACCACCCTAAACCTAACTGATGTACTCCAAAACCCAGAATTTACCCTTTTCCACCATGATGACCACGGAAAACCCAACGAAACACAACGGAGACCCAAAAAACTCAAAACAACCCCAAAATCAACCCAGATCCTAAAAAAAAAAAGAAAAATAAATAAAACAAAAAAAAACCGCCATGATATAAACCCAAAAAAACCTAAAACCTACCTAATGTTCTCCAAAACCCACAATCCACACCTATTTAACATAATGACCAACAAGAATACAACAAAACCCAACGGAGACCCCAAAACACGTCAAAAACAACGCAGACAAGAACCGGATCACACCCAAAAAAGTAAAGAAAACCCCAAAAGCCATAGATCCACTACAAAAGTCCCCCTAAACCTACCTGAAGTTCTCCAAAACCCACAATTTACCCTTTTCCAACACGATGACCATGGAAAACCCAATGAAACCCAACAGAGACCCCAAAAAACGTCAAAAACACACCAAAATCAACCGAGAGCCTAAAAAAAAAAAAAAAAAAAAAAAAAAAAATGCCATGATTTAACCCTAAAAAAACCCTTAAACCTACCTGATGTTCTCCAAAACCCACAATCCACTCCTATTTACAAAATGACAAACAAGAACCCAACAAAACCTAATGGAGACCCCAAAACACGTCACAAACACCCCAAACAAGAAAAGGGTCACGCCAAAAAATAGAAGAAAACCCCAAATACCATAGATCCACCCCAAAGACACCCTAAACCTACCTGATGTTCTCCTAATCCCAAAGCACACTCCCAACCAACATAAAACACATTAGGAACTCAACGAAACGCAACGGAAACCACAAAACGCTTCAAAATCACCCGAAGAAAGGAGAGGATCACTCCCCCAAAAAGAAGAAAACCCAAATACCATGAATCCACGTGAAAAGTCCCCCTAAACCTACCTGAAGTTCTCCAAAACCCACAATTTACCCTTTTCCACCATGATGACCACGGAAAAACCAACGAAACCCAACAGAGACCCCCAAACACGTCAAAAACACACCAAAATCAACCCAGATCCTAAAAAAAATACAAAATGCCATGATTTAACCCTAAAAAAACCCTTAAACCAACCTGATGTTTTCCAAAACCTACAATCCACTCCTATTTAACATAATGACCAACGAGAACCCAAAAAAAACTAATGGAGACCCCAAAACACGTCAAAAACACTCCAAAAATAATAGGATCATTCCCCAAAATGAAAGAAAACCGAAAAAGCCATAGATACACCCCAAAAGAACCCCTAAACCTACCTGATGTTCTCCAGAACCCAAAATTTACCCTTTTCCACCATGATGACAAACGAGAACCAAACAAAACCCAACAGAGACCCCAAAAAACATTAAAAACACCCCAAACAAGAACGGCATCACCCCCAAAACTGGAAGAAAATCCGCCAAAACCATAGATCCACCCCAAAACCACCCTACACCTACCTGATGTTCTCCAAAACCCACAATTTACAATTTTACACCATGATGACCAAAGAGAACGCAACAAAACGCAACGGATAACCCCAAACACCTCAAAAATTTCCCCAAAAACAACGGGACCACCCCAAGAAACAGAAGGAAACCCCCAAAAACATGACTCTGCCCCAAAAGTCCCCCTAAACCTACCTGATGTTCTCCAAAACCCACATTTTACACTTTTCCACCATGATGACCAACGAGAACCAAAATAAAACCCAACGGAGACCCCAAAACACGTCAAAAACACCCCAAAAAAGAACTGCATCACACCAAAACTGGAAGAAAATCCCCCAAAACCACAGATCCACCCCAAAAAGACCCTAAAAGTACCCGATGTTCTCTAAAACTTAGAATTTACACTTTTCCACCATGATGACCACGGAAAACCCAACGAAACACAACAGAGACCACAAAACACGTCAAAAACAACCCAAACAAGAACGGAATCAACCCAAAAAAACAGAAGAAAACGCCAAATACCATGAATCCACCCCAAAAGTCCCCCTAAACATACCTGATGTTCTCCAAAACCCACAATTTATCCTTTTCCACGATGATGACCACGGAAAACCCAACAAAACCAAACTGAGACCCCAAAACACGTCAAAAACAACCCAAAAAAGAACAGGATCACCCCCCCAAAAAAACAGAAGAAAACCCCAAATACCATGAATCCACCCCAAAAGTCCCCCTAAACCTACCTGAAGTTTATCAAAACCCGCAATTTACCTTTTTCCACCACTATGACCACAGAAAAACCAACGAAACCCAATGGAGACCCCAATACACGTCAAAACAACCCAAAAAAGAACAGGATCACCCCCTAAAAAAAAGAAAATCCCCCAAATACTATGAATCCACCCCAAAAGTCCCCCTAAACCTACCTCATGTTCTACAAAACCCACAATTTACACTTTTCCACCATAATGACAACGGAAAACCTAATGAAACCCAACGGAGACCCCAAAACATGTCAAAAACACCCCAAACAAGAACGTGATCACCCCCCAAAATGAAAGAAAACCCCAAAAAGCACGGATCCAATACAAAACCACCCTAAACATACCTGATGTTCTCCAAATCTTAAAGTCCACTCCCAACCACCATAAAAACCATTAGGAACTCCACGAAGCACAACGAAAACCACAAAACACATTAAAAAATCACCCCAAAAGCGAACCGGATCAGAAGAAAAAACGTGATTTAACCCCCAAAAAAATCTTAAACCTACCTGATGTTCTCCAAAACCCACAATGCACTCCTATTTAACATAATGACCAACAAGAACCGAACAAAACCCAACGGAGACCCCAAAACACGTCAAGAACATCCCCCCAAAAAAAAGGGGACCGCCCCAAAACCAGAAGAAAACACTAAAAAAAAAGAAGAAATCCCCCAAAACCATAGATTCACCACCAAAAAAAAACGTTAAACTCACCTATGTTCTCCAAAATCCACAATTTACCAGTTTCCAACATGATGACCAACAAGAACCCAACTAAAACCCAACGGAGACCCCAAAACACGTCAAAAACAACCCAAACAAGAACGGGATCACACCAAAAAACAGAAGAAAAGCCCAAATACCTTGAATCCACCCCAAAAGTCCCCCTAAACCTACATGAAGTTCTCCAAAACCCACAATCTACAATTTTCCACCAGGATGACAAAGGAAAACCAACGAAACCAAACGGTGACCCCAAACTATGTCAATAAAAACCCCAAAAAAGAACAGGAACACCTCCAGAAAACAGAAGAAATCCCCAAATACCATAGATCCAATCCAAACCCATCCTTAACCTACCCGATGTTCTCCAAAACCCACAATTTACACTTTTCCGCCATGATGACCACGGAAAAACCAACGAAACCCAACAGAGACCCCCAAACACGTCAAAAACACACCAAAATCAACCCAGATCCTAAAAAAAATACAAAATGCCATGATTTAACCCTAAAAAAAACCCTTAAACAAACCTGATATTCTGCAAAACCCACAATCCACACCTATTTAACATAATGACAAACAAGAACCCAACAAAACCTAATGGAGACCCCAAAACACGTCAAAAACACCCGAAAAATAACAGGATCATTCCCCAAAATGAAAGAAAACCCAAAAAGCCATAGATCCACCCCAAAAGTACCCCTAAACCTACCTGATGTTCTCCAAAACCCACAATGTACACTTTTCCACCATGATGACCAACGAGAACACAACAAAACCCAACAGACACCCCAAAACACGTCAAAAACACCCCAAATAAGAACGGGATCACCCCCAAAACTGGACGAAAATCCACCAAAAACACAGATCCACCCCAAAACCATCCGAAACCTACCTGATGTTCTCCAAAACCCACAATTTACCCTTTTCCACCACGATGACCAACGAGAACCCAACAAAACCCAACAGAGACCCCAAAAACCTTAAAAAACACCCCAAACAAGAACGGCATCACCCCCAAAACTGGAAGAAATTCCGCCAAAAACACAGATCCACCCCAAAACCACCCTAAACCTACCTGATGTTCTCCAAAACCCACAATTTACCCTTTTCCAGCATGATGACCATGGAGAACCCAACAAAACCCAACAGAGACCCCAAAAAACGTCAAAAACACACCAAAATCAACCCAGATCCTAAAGAAAAAAAAAAACAAAATGCCATGATTTAACCCTAAAAAAACCCCTAAACCTACCTGATGTTCTCCAAAACCCACAATCCATTCCTATTTACAAAATGACAAACAAGAACCCAACAAAACCTAATGGAGACCCCAAAACACGTTAAAAACACACCAAAAATAATAGGATCATTCCCCAAAATGAAAGAAAACGCAAAAAGCCATAGATGCACCCCAAAAGTACCCCTAAACCTACCTGATGTTCTCCAAAACCCACAATTTACCCTTTTCCACCATGATGACCATGGAAAACCCAAGGAAACACAACGGAGACCCCAAAACACGTCAAAAACTACGCAGACAAGAACAGGATCACACGCAAAAAAGTAAAGAAAACCCCAAAAGCCATAGATCCACTAAAAAAGTCCCCCTAAACCTACCTGAAGTTCTCCAAAACCGACAATTTACCCTTTTCCAACACGATGACCAACGAGAACCCAACAAAACCCAACAGTGACCCCAAAAAAAGTCAAAAACACACCAAAATAAACCCAGATTTTAAAGAAAAAAAAAACAAAATGCCATGATTTAACCCTAAAAAAACCCTTAAAACTATCTGATGTTCTCCAAAACCCACAATCCACTCCTATTTACAAAATGACAAACAAGAACCCAACAAAACCTAATGGAGACCCTAAAACACGTCAAAAACACACCAAAAATAACAGGATCATTCCCCAAAATGAAAGAAAACCCAATAAGCCATAGATCCACCCCAAAAGTACCCCTAGACCTACCTGATGTTCTCCAAAACCCACAATTTACCCTTTTCCACCATGATGACCAACGAGAACCCAACAAAACCCAACAGAGACCCCAAAAAACGTCAAAAACTTCCCAAACAAGAAAAGGATCACCACCAAAACTGGAAGAAAATGCCCCAAAACCATAGATCCACCCCAAAACCACCCTAAACCTAACTGATGTTCTCCAAAACCCACAATTTACACTTTTCCAACATGATGACCAACGAGAACCCAACAAAACCCAACAGAGACCCCAAAAAACGTCAAAAACACCCCAAACAAGAACGGCATCACCCCCAAAACTGGAAGAAAATACCCCAAAAAAAAAGATCCACCCCAAAACCACCTTAAAACTACCTGATGTTCTCCAAAACCCACAATTTACACTTTTCCACCATGATGACCAACGAGAACCCAACAAAACCCAACAGAGACACCAAAACACGTCAAAAACACCCCAAACAGGAACGGCATCACCCCCAAAACTGGAACAAAATCCCCCAAAAACACAGATCCACCCCAAAACCACCCTAAACCTAACTGATGTACTCCAAAACCCAGAATTTACCCTTTTCCACCATGATGACCACGGAAAACCCAACGAAACACAACGGAGACCCAAAAAACTCAAAACAACCCCAAAATCAACCCAGATCCTTAAAAAAAAAAGAAAAATAAATAAAACAAAAAAAACCCGCCATGATATAAACCCAAAAAAACCTAAAACCTACCTAATGTTCTCCAAAACCCACAATCCACACCTATTTAACATAATGACCAACAAGAATACAACAAAACCCAACGGAGACCCCAAAACACGTCAAAAACAACCCAAAAAAGAACAGGATCACGCCAAAAAAAAAGAAGAAAACCCCAAATACCATAGATCCACCCCAAAGACACCCTAAACCTACCTGATGTTCTCCTAATCCCAAAGCACACTCCCAACCACCATAAAACACATTAGGAACTCAACGAAACACAACGGAAACCCCAAAACACTTCAAAATCACCCGAAGAAAGGAGAGGATCACTCCCCCCAAAAGAAGAAAACCCCAAATACCATGAACCACGCGAAAAGTCCCCCTAAACCTACCTGAAGTTCTCCAAAACCAGCAATTTACACTTTTCCACCATGATGACCACGGAAAATCCAACGAAACCCAACGGAGACCCCAAAACACGTCAAAAACACCTCAAACAAGAACGGCATCACTCTCAAAACTGGAAGAAAAACCCCCAAAACTATAGATACACCCCAAAACCACCCTAAACCTACCTGATGTTCTCCAAAAGCCACAATATACACTTTTACACCAAGAAGACCACGGAAAACTCAACGAAACCCAACGGAGACCCGCAAACACGTCAAAAACACCCCAAAAATAACAGGATCATTCCCCAAAATGAAAGAAAAGACAAAAACCCATAGTTCCACCCCAAAAGTACCCCTAAACCTACCCGAAGTTCTCCAGAACCCACAATTTACCCTTTTCCACCATGATGACCAACGAGAACCCAACAAAACCCAACAGAGACCCCAAAACACGTCAAAAACACAACCAAAAAAAAAGCTGTTCTTAAAAAAAAAAAAAAATGCCATGATTTAACCCTAAAAAAACCCTTAAACCTACCTGATGTTCTGCAAAACCCACAATCCACACCTATTTAACATTACGACCAACAAGAACCCAACAAAACGTAATGGAGACCCCAAAACACGTCAAAAACACCTCAAAAAATATCGGTATCACCCCCAAAACTGGAAGAAAATACGCCAAAACCATAGATCCACCCCAAAACCACCCTAAACCTAACTAATGTTCTCCAAAACCCACAATTTACCCTTGCCAACATGATGACCAACGAGAACCCAACAAAACCAAACAGAGACCCCAAAACACGTCAAAAACACCCCAAACAAGAACGGGATCACCCCCAAAACTGGAACAAAATCCCCCAAAAACACAGATCCACCCCAAAACCACCCTAAACCTACCTGCTGTTCTCCAAAACCCACAATTTACCCTTTTCCACCATGATGACCATGGAAAACCCAACGAAACACAACGGAGACCCAAAAAACTCAAAACAACCCCAAAATCAACCCAGATCCTAAAAAAAAAAAATAAAACAAAAAAAAACCGCCATGATATAACACCCAAAAACACTAAAACCTACCTGATGTTCTCCAAAACCCACAATCCACACCTATTTAAAATAATGACCAACAAGAACACAACAAAACCCAACGGAGACCCCAAAACACGTCAAAAACAACCCAAAAAAGAACAGGATCACACCAAAAAATAGAAGAAAACCCCAAATACCATAGATCCACCCCAAAGAAACCCTAAACCTACCTGATGTTCTCCTAATCCCAAAGCACACTCCCAACCACCATAAAACACATTAGGAACTCAATGAAACGCAACGGAAAAACCAAAACACTTCAAAATCACACGAAGAAAGGAGAGGATCACTCCCCCCAAAAGAAGCAAACCCCAAATACCATGAATCCACGCGAAAAGTCCCCCTAAACCTACCTGAAGTTCTCCAAAACCAGCAATTTACCCTTTTCCATTATGATGACCACGGAAAACCCAACGGAACCCAACAGAGACCCCAAAACACGTCAAAAACAACCCAAACAAGAACGGAATCATCCCCAAAACTGGAAGAAAATCCCCAAAAAGCAGGGATCCAATCCCAAAACCACCCTAAACCTACCTGATGTTCTCCTAATCCCAAAGCACACTCCCAACCACCATAAAACACATTAGGAATTCAACGAAACGCAACGGAAACCCCAAAACACTTCAAAATCACCCGAAGAAACAAGAGGATCACTCCCCCAAAAAGAAGAAAACCCCAAATACCATGAATCCACGTGAAAACTCCCCCTAAACCTACCTGAAGTTCTCCAAAACCCACAATTTACACTTTTACAACACGATGACCATGGAAAACCAAATTAAACACAACGGAGACCCCAAAACACGTCAAAAACAACACAAAAAGTCCAGGATCATCCCCCCCCCCCCCACAAAAAAAAAAAAAAAAAAAAACTGAGTACCATATATCCACCCCAAAACCACCCTAAACCTACCTGATGTTCTACAAAACCCAGAATTTACACTTTTCCACCATGATGACCAACGAGAACACAAAAAAAAACAAACAGAGACCCCAAAAACCTTAAAAAACACCCCAAACAAAAATGGCATCACCCCCAAAACTGGAAGAAAATCCGCCAAAACCATAGATCCACCCCAAAACCACCCTACACCTACCTGATGTTCTCCAAAACCCACAATCCACACCTATTTAACATAATGACAAACAGAAACACAACAAAACCTAATGGAGACCCCAAAACACGTCAAAAACACCCCAAAAAATATCGGCATCACCCCCAAAACTGGAAGGAAAAACACCAAAACCATAGATCCACCCCAAAACCTCCCTAAACCTACCTGATGTTCTCCAAAACCCACAATTTACACTTTTCCACCATGATGACCAACGAGAACACAACAAAACCCAACAGACACCCCAAAACACGTCAAAAACAACACAAAAACTCCAGGACCATCCCCCCACCCCAAAAAAAAAAAAAAAAAAAAAAAAACTGAGTACCATATATCCACCCCAAAACAACCCTAAACCTACCTGATGTTCTACAAAACCCACAATTTACACTTTTCCACCATGATGACCAACGAGAACCCAACAAAACCAAACAGAGACCCCAAAAACATTAAAAAACACCCCAAACAAAAATGGCATCACCCCCAAAACTGGAAGAAAATCCCCCAAAACCATAGATCCACCCCAAAACCACCCTACACCTACCTGATCTTCTCCAAAACCCACAATTTACCCTTTTCCAACACGATGACCAACGAGAACCCAACAAAACCAAACAGAGACCCCAAAAAACGTCAAAAACACCCCAAACAAGAACGGCATCACCCCCAAAACTGGAAGAAAATCCGCCAAAACCATAGATCCACCCCAAAACCACCCGAAACCTACCTGATCTTCTCCAAAACCCACAATCCACTCCTATTTAACATAATGACAAACAAGAACACAACAAAACCTAATGGAGACCCAAAAACACGTCAAAAACACCCCAAAAAATATCGGCATCACCCCCAAAACTGGAAGAAAATACGCCAAAACCATAGATCCACCCCAAAACCACCCTAAACCTAACTGATGTTCTCCAAAACCCACAATCCACTCCTATTTAACATAATGACAAACAAGAACACAACAAAACCTAATGGAGACCCCAAAACACGTCAAAAACACCCCAAACAAGAATGGCATCACCCCCAAAACTGGAAGAAAATCCGCCAAAACCATAGATCCACCCCAAAACCACCCTAAACCTACCTGATCTTCTCCAAAACCCACAATCCACTCCTATTTAACATAATGACAAACAAGAACCCAACAAAACCTAATGGAGACACCAAAACACGTCAAAAACACCCCAAAAAATATCGGAATCACCCCCAAAACTGGAAGAAAATCCCCCAAAACCATAGATCCACCCCAAAACCACCCTAAACCTAACTGATGTTCTCCAAAACCCACAATTTACCCTTTTCCACCATGATGACCAACGAGAACCCAACAAAACCCAACAAAGACCCCAAAACACGTCAAAAACACCCCAAAAAAGAACAGGATCACGCCAAAAAATAGAAGAAAACCCCAAATACCATAGATCCACCCCAAGGACACCCTAAACCTACCTGATGTTCTCCTAATCCCAAAGCACACTCCCATCCACCATAAAACACATTAGGAATTCAATGAAACGCAACGGAAACCCCAAAACACTTCAAAATCACCCGAAGAAACAAGAGGATCACTCCCCCAAAAAGAAGAAAACCCCAAATACCATGAATCCACGTGAAAACTCCCCCTAAACCTACCTGAAGTTCTCCAAAACCCACAAATTACACTTTTACAACACGATGACCATGGAAAACCAAATGAAACACAATGGAGACCCGAAAACACGTCAAAAACAACACAAAAAGTCCAGGATCTACCCCCCCCCCCCCCCAAAAAAAAAAAAAAAAACTGAGTACCATATATCCACCCCAAAACCACCCTAAACC
>NW_028181058.1:0-47771 GCF_964211825.1 Aythya ferina
TGGGGTGGATCTATGGTTTTGGCTGTATTTTCTTCCAGTTTTGGTGGTGATGCCGATATTTTTTGGGGTGTTTTTGACGTGTTTTGGGGTCTCCATTAGGTTTTGTTGTGTTCTTGTTGGTCATTATGTTAAATAGGTGTGGATTGTGGGTTTTGGAGAAGATCAGGTAGGTTTAGGGTGGTTTTGGGGTGGATCTATGGTTTTGGCGGATTTTCTTCCAGTTTTGGGGGTGATGCCATTCTTGTTTGGGGTGTTTTTTAAGGTTTTTGGGGTCTCTGTTGGGTTTTGTTGGGTTCTCGTTGGTCATCATGGTGGAAAAGGGTAAATTGTGGGTTTTGGAGAAGATCAGGTAGGTTTCGGGTGGTTTTGGGGTGGATCTATGGTTTTGGCGTATTTTCTTCCAGATTTGGGGGTGATGCCTATATTTTTTGGGGTGTTTTTGACGTGTTTTGGGGTCTCCAATGTGTTTCATTGGGTTTTCCATGGTCATCATGGCGGAAAATTGTAAATTGTGGGTTTTGGAGAAGATCAGGTAGGTTTAGGGTGGTTTTGGGGTGGATCTATGGTTTTGGCGTATTTTCTTCCAGTTTTGGGTGTGATGCCATTCTTGTTTGGGGTGTTTTTTAAGGTTTTTGGTGTCTCTGTTTGCTTTTGTTGGGTTCTCGTTGGTCATCATGGTGGAAAAGGGTAAATTGTGGGTTTTGGAGAAGATCAGGTAGGTTTAGGGTGGTTTTGGGGTGGATCTATGGTATTCAGTTTTTTTGTTTGTTTTTTTTGGGGGGGGGGGGGATGATCCTGGACTTTTTGTGTTGTTTTTGACGTGTTTTGGGTTCTCCGTTGTGTTTCATTGGGTTTTCCATGGTCATCGTGTTGTAAAAGGGTAAATTGTGGGTTTTGGAGAACTTCAGGTAGGTTTAGGGGGAGTTTTCACGTGGATTCATGGTATTTGGGGTTTTCTTCTTTTTGGGGGAGTGATCCTCTCCTTTCTTCGGGTGATTTTGAAGTGTTTTGGGGTTTCCGTTGCGTTTCGTTGAGTTCCTAATGTGTTTTATGGTGGTTGGGAGTGTGCTTTGGGATTAGGAGAACATCAGGTAGGTTTAGGGTGTCTTTGGGGTGGATCTATGGTATTTGGGGTTTTCTTCCATTTTTTGGCGTGATCCTGTTCTTTTTTGTGGTGTTTTGGACGTGTTTTGGGGTCTCCGTTGGGTTTTGTTGTGTTCTCGTTGGTCATCATGGTGGAAAAGTGTAAATTGTGGGTTTTGGAGAACATCAGGTAGGTTTAGGGTGGTTTTGGGGTGGATCTATGGTTTTGGCGTATTTTCTTCCAGTTTTGGGGGTAATGCCGATATTTTTTGCGGTGTTTTTGACGTGTTTTGGGGTCTCCGTTGGGTTTTGTTGTGTTCTCGTTGGTCATCATGGTGGAAAAGTGTACATTGTGGGTTTTGGAGAAGATCAGGTAGGTTTAGGGTGGTTTTGGGGTGGATCTATGGTTTTGGCGTATTTTCTTACAGTTTTGGGGGTGATGCCGTTCTTGTTTGGGGTGTTTTTGACGTGTTTTGGGGTCTCCATTAGGTTTTGTTGTGTTCTTGTTGGTCATTATGTTAAATAGGTGTGGATTGTGGGTTTTGGAGAAGATCAGGTAGGTTTAGGGTGGTTTTGGGTTTGATCTATGGTTTTGGGGGATTTTCTTCCAGTTTTGGGGGTGATGCCATTCTTGTTTGGGGTGTTTTTTAAGGTTTTTGGGGTCTCTGTTGGGTTTTGTTGGGTTCTCGTTGGTCATCATGGTGGAAAAGTGTAAATTGTGGGTTTTGGAGAAGATCAGGTAGGTTTAGGGTGGTTTTGGGGTGGATCTATGGTATTCAGTTTTTTTTTTTTGTTTTGGGGATGGGGGGGGGATGATCCTGGTCTTTTTCTGTTGTTTTTGACGTGTTTTGGGGTCTCCGTTGTGTTTCATTGGGTTTTCCATGGTCATCGTGTTGTAAAAGGGTAAATTGTGGGTTTTGGAGAACTTCAGGTAGGTTTAGGGGGAGTTTTCACGTGGATTCATGGTATTTGGGGTTTTCTTCTTTTTGGGGGAGTGATCCTCTCCTTTCTTCGGGTGATTTTGAAGTGTTTTGGGGTTTCCGTTGCGTTTCGTTGAGTTCCTAATGTGTTTTATGGTGGTTGGGAGTGTGCTTTGGGATTAGGAGAACATCAGGTAGGTTTAGGGTGTCTTTGGGGTGGATCTATGGTATTTGGGGTTTTCTTCCATTTTTTGGCGTGATCCTGTTCTTTTTTGTGGTGTTTTGGACGTGTTTTGGGGTCTCCGTTGGGTTTTGTTGTGTTCCTGTTGGTCTTTCTGTTAAATAGGTGTGGATTGTGGGTTTTGGAGAACTTCAGGTAGGTTTAGGGTGGTTTTGGGGTGGATCTATGGTTTTGGGGGATTTTCTTTCAGTTTTGGGGGTGATGCCGTTCTTGTTTGGGGTGTTTTTTAAGGTTTTTGGGTTCTCTGTTGGGTTTTGTTGGGTTCTCGTTGGTCATCATGGTGGAAAAGGGTACATTGTGGGTTTTGGAGAAGATCAGGTAGGTTTAGGGTGGTTTTGGGGTGGATCTATGGTTTTGGCGTATTTTCTTCCAGTTTTGGGGGTGATGCCGATATTTTTTCGGGTGTTTTTGACGTGTTTTGGGGTCTCCATTAGGTTTTGTTGTGTTCTTGTTGGTCATTATGTTAAATAGGTGTGGATTGTGGGTTTTGGAGAAGATCAGGTAGGTTTAGGGTGGTTTTGGTGTGGATCTATGGTTTTGGGGGATTTTTCTTCCAGATTTGGGGGTGATGCCATTCTTGTTTGGGGTGTTTTTTAAGGTTTTGGGGTCTCTGGTAGGTTTTGTTCGGTTCTCGTTGGTCATCATGGTGGAAAAGGGTAAATTGTGGGTTTTGGAGAAGATCAGGTAGGTTTCGGGTGGTTTTGGGGTGGATCTATGGTTTTGGCGTATTTTCTTCCAGATTTGGGGGTGATGCCTATATTTTTTGGGGTGTTTTTGACGTGTTTTGGGGTCTCCAATGTGTTTCATTGGGTTTTCCATGGTCATCATGGCGGAAAATTGTAAATTGTGGGTTTTGGAGAAGATCAGGTAGGTTTAGGGTGGTTTTGGGGTGGATCTATGGTTTTGGGGGATTTTCTTCCAGTTTTGGGTGTGATGCCATTCTTGTTTGGGGTGTTTTTTAAGGTTTTTGGTGTCTCTGTTTGCTTTTGTTGGGTTCTCGTTGGTCATCATGGTGGAAAAGGGTAAATTGTGGGTTTTGGAGAAGATCAGGTAGGTTTAGGGTGGTTTTGGGGTGGATCTATGGTATTCAGTTTTTTTGTTTGTTTTTTTTGGGGGGGGGGGGGATGATCCTGGACTTTTTGTGTTGTTTTTGACGTGTTTTGGGTTCTCCGTTGTGTTTCATTGGGTTTTCCATGGTCATCGTGTTGTAAAAGGGTAAATTGTGGGTTTTGGAGAACTTCAGGTAGGTTTAGGGGGAGTTTTCACGTGGATTCATGGTATTTGGGGTTTTCTTCTTTTTGGGGGAGTGATCCTCTCCTTTCTTCGGGTGATTTTGAAGTGTTTTGGGGTTTCCGTTGCGTTTCGTTGAGTTCCTAATGTGTTTTATGGTGGTTGGGAGTGTGCTTTGGGATTAGGAGAACATCAGGTAGGTTTAGGGTGTCTTTGGGGTGGATCTATGGTATTTGGGGTTTTCTTCCATTTTTTGGCGTGATCCTGTTCTTTTTTGGGTGTTTTGGACGTGTTTTGGGGTCTCCGTTGTGTTTTATTGGGTTTTCCATGGTCATCATGGTGGAAAAGTGTAAATTGTGGGTTTTGGAGAAGATCAGGTAGGTTTAGGGTGGTTTTGGGGTGGATCTATGGTTTTGGGGGATTTTCTTCCAGTTTTGGGGGTGATGCATTCTTGTTTGGGGTGTTTTTTAAGGTTTTTGGGGTCTCTGTTGGGTTTTGTTGGGTTCTCGTTGGTCATCATGGTGGAAAAGGGTAAATTGTGGTTTTTGGAGAAGATCATTTAGGTTTAGGGTGGTTTTGGGGTGGATCTATGGTTTTGGCGTATTTTCTTCCAGATTTGGGGGTGATGCCGATATTTTTTGGGGTGTTTTGGACGTGTTTTGGGGTCTCCATTGTGTTTCATTGGGTTTTCCATGGTCATCATGGCGGAAAAGGGTAAATTGTGGGTTTTGGAGAAGATCAGGTAGGTTTAGGGTGGTTTTGGGGTGGATCTATGGTTTTGGCGTATTTTCTTCCAGTTTTGGGTGTGATGCCATTCTTGTTTGGGGTGTTTTTTAAGGTTTTTGGTGTCTCTGTTTGGTTTTGTTGGGTTCTCGTTGGTCATCATGGTGGAAAAGGGTAAATTGTGGGTTTTTGGAGAACATCAGGTAGGTTTAGGGTGGTTTTTGGGGTGGATCTATGGTATTCAGTTTTTTTTTTTGTTTTTTTGGGGGGGGGGGGGGGATGATCCTGGACTTTTTGTGTTGTTTTTGAAGTGTTTTGGGGTCTCCGTTGGGTTTTGTTGTGTTCTCGTTGGTCATCATGGTGGAAAAGTGTAAATTGTGGGTTTTGGAGAAGATCAGGTAGGTTTCGGGTGGTTTTTGGGGTGGATCTATTGTTTTGGCGTATTTTCTTCCAGTTTTGGGGGTTATGCCGTTCTTTTTGGGGTGTTTTGGACGTGTTTTGGGGTGTCCGTTGGGTTTTGTTGGGTTCTCGTTGGTCATCATGGTGGAAAAGGGTACATTGTGGGTTTTGGAGAAGATCAGGTAGGTTTAGGGTGGTTTTGGGGTGGATCTATGGTTTTGGCGTATTTTCTTACAGTTTTGGGGGTGATGCCGTTCTTGTTTGGGGTGTTTTTGACGTGTTTTGGGGTCTCCTTTAGGTTTCATTGGGTTTTCCATGGTCATCATGGCGGAAAAGTGTAAATTGTGGGTTTTGGAGAAGATCAGGTAGGTTTAGGGTGGTTTTGGGGTGGATCTATGTTTTGGGGGATTTTCTTCCAGTTTTGGGGGTGATGCCATTCTTGTTTGGGGTGTTTTTTAAGGTTTTTGGGGTCTCTGTTGGGTTTTGTTGGGTTCTCGTTGGTCATCATGGTGGAAAAGTGTAAATTGTGGGTTTTGGAGAAGATCAGGTAGGTTTAGGGTGGTTTTGGGGTGGATCTATGGTATTCAGTTTTTTTTTTTGTTTGGGGATGGGGGGGGGGGATGATCCTGGTCTTTTTCTGTTGTTTTTGACGTGTTTTGGGGTCTCCGTTGTGTTTCATTGGGTTTTCCATGGTCATCGTGTTGTAAAAGGGTAAATTGTGGGTTTTGGAGAACTTCAGGTAGGTTTAGGGGAGTTTTCACGTGGATTCATGGTATTTGGGGTTTTCTTCTTTTTGGGGGAGTGATCCTCTCCTTTCTTCGGGTGATTTTGAAGTGTTTTGGGGTTTCCGTTGCGTTTCGTTGAGTTCCTAATGTGTTTTATGGTGGTTGGGAGTGTGCTTTGGGATTAGGAGAACATCAGGTAGGTTTAGGGTGTCTTTGGGGTGGATCTATGGTATTTGGGGTTTTCTTCCATTTTTTGGCGTGATCCTGTTCTTTTTTGTGGTGTTTTGGACGTGTTTTGGGGTCTCCGTTGGGTTTTGTTGTGTTCCTGTTGGTCTTTCTGTTAAATAGGTGTGGATTGTGGGTTTTGGAGAACTTCAGGTAGGTTTAGGGTGGTTTTGGGGTGGATCTATGGTTTTGGCGTATTTTCTTCCAGTTTTGGGGGTGATGCCGATATTTTTTGGGGTGTTTTGGACGTGTTTTGGGGTCTCCGTTGGGTTTTGTTGTGTTCTCGTTGGTCATCATGGTGGAAAAGTGTACATTGTGGGTTTTGGAGAAGATCAGGTAGGTTTAGGGTGGTTTTGGGGTGGATCTATGGTTTTGGCGTATTTTCTTCCAGTTTTGGTGGTGATGCCGATATTTTTTGGGGTGTTTTTGACGTGTTTTGGGGTCTCCATTAGGTTTTGTTGTGTTCTTGTTGGTCATTATGTTAAATAGGTTTGGATTGTGGTTTTTGGAGAAGATCAGGTAGGTTTAGGGTGGTTTTGGGGTGGATCTATGGTTTTGGGGGATTTTCTTCCAGTTTTGGGGGTGATGCCATTCTTGTTGGGGGTGTTTTTTAAGGTTTTTGGGGTCTCTGTTGGGTTTTGTTGGGTTCTCGTTGGTCATCATGGTGGAAAAGGGTAAATTGTGGGTTTTGGAGAAGATCATTTAGGTTTAGGGTGGTTTTGGGGTGGATCTATGGTTTTGGCGTATTTTCTTCCAGATTTGGGGGTGATGCCGATATTTTTTGGGGTGTTTTTGACGTGTTTTGGGGTCTCCATTGTGTTTCATTGGGTTTTCCATGGTCATCATGGCGGAAAAGTGTAAATTGTGGGTTTTGGAGAAGATCAGGTAGGTTTAGGGTGGTTTTGGGGTGGATCTATGGTTTTGGGGGATTTTCTTCCAGTTTTGGGGGTGATGCCATTCTTGTTTGGGGTGTTTTTTTAAGGTTTTTGGGGTCTCTGTTGGGTTTTGTTGGGTTCTCGTTGGTCATCATGGTGGAAAAGGGTAAATTGTGGGTTTTGGAGAAGATCAGGTAGGTTTAGGGTGTCCTTGGGGTGGATCTATGGTATTTGGGGTTTTCTTCTATTTTTTTGGCATGAACCTGTTCTTGTTTGGGGTGTTTTTGATGTGTTTTGGGGTCTCCGTTGGGTTTTGTTGTGTTCTTGTTGGTCATTATGTTAAATAGGAGTGGATTGTAGGTTTTGGAAAAGATCAGGTAGGTTTAGGGTGGTTTTGGGGTGGATCTATGGTTTTGGCGTATTTTCTTCCAGATTTGGGGGTGATGCCGATATTTTTTGGGGTGTTTTGGACGTGTTTTGGGATCTCCGTTGTGTTTCATTGGGTTTTCCATGGTCATCATGGTGGAAAAGTGTAAATTGTGGGTTTTGGAGAAGATCAGGTAGGTTTAGGGTGGTTTTGGGGTGGATCTATGGTTTTGGCGTATTTTCTTCCAGTTTTGGGGGTGATGCCATTCTTGTTTGGGGTGTTTTTTAAGGTTTTTGGGGTCTCTGTTTTGTTTTGTTGTGTTCTCGTTGGTCATCATGGTGGAAAAGTGTAAATTGTGGGTTTTGGAGAACATCAGGTAGGTTTAGGGTGGTTTTGGGGTGGATCTATGGTATTCAGTTTTTTTTTTTTTTTTTTGGGGGGGGGGGGATGATCCTGGACTTTTTGTGTTGTTTTTGAAGTGTTTTGGGGTCTCCGTTGTGTTTCATTGGGTTTTCCATGGTCATCGTGTTGTAAAAGGGTAAATTGTGGGTTTTGGAGAACTTCAGGTAGGTTTAGGGGGAGTTTTCACGTGGATTCATGGTATTTGGGGTTTTCTTCTTTTTGGGGGAGTGATCCTCTCCTTTCTTCGGGTGATTTTGAAGTGTTTTGGGGTTTCCGTTGCGTTTCGTTGAGTTCCTAATGTGTTTTATGGTGGTTGGGAGTGTGCTTTGGGATTAGGAGAACATCAGGTAGGTTTAGGGTGTCTTTGGGGTGGATCTATGGTATTTGGGGTTTTCTTCCATTTTTTGGCGTGATCCTGTTCTTTTTTGTGGTGTTTTGGACGTGTTTTGGGGTCTCCATTAGGTTTTGTTGTGTTCTCGTTGGTCATCATGTTGGAAAAGTGTAAATTGTGAGTTTTGGAGAACATCAGGTAGGTTTAGTGTGGTTTTGGGGTGGATCTATGGTTTTGGCGTATTTTCTTCCAGTTTTGGGGGTGATGCCGATATTTTTTGGGGTGTTTTGGACGTGTTTTGGGGTCTCCGTTGGGTTTTGTTGTGTTCTCGTTGGTCATCATGGTGGAAAAGGGTACATTGTGGGTTTTGGAGAAGATCAGGTAGGTTTAGGGTGGTTTTGGGGTGGATCTATGGTTTTGGCGTATTTTCTTACAGTTTTGGGGGTGATGCCGTTCTTGTTTGGGGTGTTTTTGACGTGTTTTGGGGTCTCCATTAGGTTTTGTTGTGTTCTTGTTGGTCATTATGTTAAATAGGTTTGGATTGTGGGTTTTGGAGAAGATCAGGTAGGTTTAGGGTGGTTTTGGGGTGGATCTATGGTTTTGGGGGATTTTCTTCCAGTTTTGGGGGTGATGCCATTCTTGTTTGGGGTGTTTTTTAAGGTTTTTGGGGTCTCTGTTTGGTTTTGTTGGGTTCTCGTTGGTCATCATGGTGGAAAAGTGTAAATTGTGGGTTTTGGAGAAGATCAGGTAGGTTTAGGGTGGTTTTGGGGTGGATCTATGGTATTCAGTTTTTTTTTTTTGTTTTTGGGGGGGGGGGGGGGGATGATCCTGGACTTTTTGTGTTGTTTTTGACGTGTTTTGGGTTCTCCGTTGTGTTTCATTGGGTTTTCCATGGTCATCGTGTTGTAAAAGGGTAAATTGTGGGTTTTGGAGAACTTCAGGTAGGTTTAGGGGGAGTTTTCACGTGGATTCATGGTATTTGGGGTTTTCTTCTTTTTGGGGGAGTGATCCTCTCCTTTCTTCGGGTGATTTTGAAGTGTTTTGGGGTTTCCGTTGCGTTTCGTTGAGTTCCTAATGTGTTTTATGGTGGTTGGGAGTGTGCTTTGGGATTAGGAGAACATCAGGTAGGTTTAGGGTGTCTTTGGGGTGGATCTATGGTATTTGGGGTTTTCTTCCATTTTTTGGCGTGATCCTGTTCTTTTTTGTGGTGTTTTGGACGTGTTTTGGGGTCTCCGTTGGGTTTTGTTGGGTTCTCGTTGGTCATCATGGTGGAAAAGGGTAAATTGTGGGTTTTGGAGAACATCAGGTAGGTTTAGTGTGGTTTTGGGGTGGATCTATGGTTTTGGCGTATTTTCTTCCAGTTTTGGGGGTGATGCCGATATTTTTTGGGGTGTTTTGGACGTGTTTTGGGGTCTCCGTTGGGTTTTGTTGGGTTCTCGTTGGTCATCATGGTGGAAAAGAGTAAATTGTGGGTTTTGGAGAAGATCAGGTAGGTTTAGTGTGGTTTTGGGGTGGATCTATGGTTTTGGGGGATTTTCTTCCAGATTTGGGGGTGATGCCATTCTTGTTTGGGGTGTTTTTTAAGGTTTTTGGGGTCTCTGTTGGGTTTTGTTGGGTTCTCGTTGGTCATCATGGTGGAAAATGGTAAATTGTGGGTTTTGGAGAAGATCAGGTAGGTTTAGGGTGTCTTTGGGGTGGATCTATGGTATTTGGGGTTTTCTTCTATTTTTTTGGCATGAACCTGTTCATGTTTGGGGTGTTTTTGATGTGTTTTGGGGTCTCCGTTTGGTTTTGTTGTGTTCTTGTTGGTCATTATGTTAAATAGGAGTGGATTGTGGGTTTTGGAAAAGATCAGGTAGGTTTAGGGTGGTTTTGGGGTGGATCTATGGTTTTGGCGTATTTTCTTCCAGATTTGGGGGTGATGCCGATATTTTTTGGGGTGTTTTGGACGTGTTTTGGGGTCTCCGTTGTGTTTCATTGGGTTTTCCATGGTCATCGTGTTGTAAAAGGGTAAATTGTGGGTTTTGGAGAACTTCAGGTAGGTTTAGGGGGAGTTTTCACGTGGATTCATGGTATTTGGGGTTTTCTTCTTTTTGGGGGAGTGATCCTCTCCTTTCTTCGGGTGATTTTGAAGTGTTTTGGGGTTTCCGTTGCGTTTCGTTGAGTTCCTAATGTGTTTTATGGTGGTTGGGAGTGTGCTTTGGGATTAGGAGAACATCAGGTAGGTTTAGGGTGTCTTTGGGGTGGATCTATGGTATTTGGGGTTTTCTTCTATTTTTTGGCGTGATCCTGTTCTTTTTTTTTGGGTGTATTTGACGTGTTTTGGGGTCTCCGTTGGGTTTCGTTGGGTTCTCGTTGGTCATCATGGTGGAAAATGGTAAATTGTGGGTTTTGGAGAACATCAGGTAGGTTTAGGGTGGTTTTGGGTTGGATCTATGGTTTTGGCATATTTTCTTCCAGTTTTGGGGGTGATGCCGATATTTTTTGGGGTGTTTTTGACGTGTTTTGGGGTCTCCATTAGGTTTTGTTGTGTTCTTGTTGGTCATTATGTTAAATAGGTGTGGATTGTGGGTTTTGGAGAAGATCAGGTAGGTTTAGGGTGGTTTTGGGGTGGATCTATGGTTTTGGCGTATTTTCTTCCAGTTTTGGGGGTGATGCCGATATTTTTGGGGGTGTTTTGGACGTGTTTTGGGGTCTCCGTTGGGTTTTGTTGGGTTCTCGTTGGTCATCATGGTAGAAAAGGGTATATTGTGGGTTTTGGAGAAGATCAGGTAGGTGTAGGGTGGTTTTGGGGTGGATCTATGGTTTTGGCGTATTTTCTTCCAGATTTGGGGGTGATGCCGATATTTTTTGGGGTGTTTTTGACGAGTTTTGGGGTCTCTGTTGAGTTTATTTGCGTTCTCATTTGTCATCATGGTGGAAAAGTGTACATTGTGGGTTTTGGAGAACATCAGGTAGGTTTAGGGTGTCTTTGGGTTGGATCTATGGTATTTGGGGTTTTCTTCTATTTTTTGGCATGAACCTGTTCTTTTTTGGGGTGTTTTTGATGTGTTTTGGGGTCTCCGTTGGGTTTTGTTGTGTTCTTGTTGGTCATTATGTTAAATAGGAGTGGATTGTGGGTTTTGGAGAAGATCAGGTAGGTTTAGGGTGGTTTTGGGGTGGATCTATGGTTTTGGCGTATTTTCTTCCAGATTTGGGGGTGATGCCGATATTTTTTGGGGTGTTTTTGACGTGTTTTGTGGTCTCCGTTGTGTTTCATTGGGTTTTCCATGGTCATCATGGTGGAAAAGGGTAAATTGTGGGTTTTGGAGAAGATCAGGTAGGTTTAGGGTGGTTTTGGGGTGGATCTATGGTTTTGGGGGATTTTTTCCAGTTTTGGGTGTGATGCCATTCTTGTTTGGGGTGTTTTTTAAGGTTTTTGTGGTCTCTGTTTGGTTTTGTTGGGTTCTCGTTGGTCATCATGGTGGAAAAGTGTAAATTGTGGGTTTTGGAGAACATCAGGTAGGTTTAGGGTGGTTTTGGGGTGGATCTATGGTATTCAGTTTTTTTTTTTTTTTTTGGGGGGCGGGGGCGATGATCCTGGACTTTTTGTGTTGTTTTTGACGTGTTTTGGGGTCTCCGTTGTGTTTCATTGGGTTTTCCATGGTCATCGTGTTGTAAAAGGGTAAATTGTGGGTTTTGGAGAACTTCAGGTTGGTTTAGGGGGAGTTTTCACGTGGATTCATGGTATTTGGGGTTTTCTTCTTTTTGGGGGAGTGATCCTCTCCTTTCTTCGGGTGATTTTGAAGTGTTTTGGGGTTTCCGTTGCGTTTCGTTGAGTTCCTAATGTGTTTTATGGTGGTTGGGAGTGTGCTTTGGGATTAGGAGAACATCAGGTAGGTTTAGGGTGTCTTTGGGGTGGATCTATGGTATTTGGGGTTTTCTTCTATTTTTTGGCGTGATCCTGTTCTTTTTTGGGGTGTTTTTGACGTGTTTTGGGGTCTCCGTTGTGTTTCATTGGGTTTTCCATGGTCATCATGTTGGAAAAGTGTAAATTGTGGGTTTTGGAGAACATCAGGTAGGTTTAGGGTGGTTTTGGGGTGGATCTATGGTTTTGGCGTATTTTCTTCCAGTTTTGGGGGTGATGCCGATATTTTTTGGGGTGTTTTTGACGTGTTTTGGGGTCTCCGTTGGGTTTTGTTGTGTTCTCGTTGGTCATCATGGTGGAAAAGTGTACATTGTGGGTTTTGGAGAAGATCAGGTAGGTTTAGGGTGGTTTTGGGGTGGATCTATGGTTTTGGTGTATTTTCTTCCAGTTTTGGTGGTGATGCCGATATTTTTTGGGGTGTTTTTGACGTTTTTTGGGGTCTCCATTAGGTTTTGTTGTGTTCTTGTAGGTCATTATGTTAAATAGGAGTGGATTGTGGGTTTTGGAGAACTTCAGGTAGGTTTAGGGTGGTTTTGGTGTGGATCTATGGTTTTGGCGTATTTTCTTCCAGTTTTGGGTGTGATGCCATTCTTGTTTGGGGTGTTTTTTAAGGTTTTTGGGGTCTCTGTTTGGTTTTGTTGGGTTCTCGTTGGTCATAATTTTAGAAAAGTGTATATTGTGGGTTTTGGAGAAGATCAGGTAGGTTTAGGGTGGTTTTGGGGTGGATCTATGGTTTTGGTGTATTTTCTTCCAGTTTTGAGGTTGATGCCGATATTTTTTGTGTTGTTTTTGACGTGTTTTGGGGTCTCTGTTGGGTTTATTTGCGTTCTCATTTGTCATCATGGTAGAAAAGGGTACATTGTGGGTTTTGGAGAAGATCAGGTAGGTTTAGGGTGTCTTTGGGGTGGATCTATGGTATTTGGGGTTTTCTTCTATTTTTTTGGCATGAACCTGTTCTTGTTTGGGGTGTTTTTGATGTGTTTTGGGGTCTCCGTTAGGTTTTGTTGTGTTCTTGTTGGTCATTATGTTAAATAGGAGTGGATTGTGGGTTTTGGAAAAGATCAGGTAGGTTTAGGGTGGTTTTGGGGTGGATCTATGGTTTTGGCGTATTTTCTTCCAGATTTGGGGGTGATGCCGTTCTTGTTTGGGGTGTTTTGGACGTGTTTTGGGGTCTCCGTTGTGTTTCATTGGGTTTTCCATGGTCATCATGGTGGAAAAGTGTAAATTGTGGGTTTTGGAGAAGATCAGGTAGGTTTAGGGTGGTTTTGGGGTGGATCTATGGTTTTGGCGTATTTTCTTCCAGTTTTGGGGGTGATGCCATTCTTGTTTGGGGTGTTTTTTAAGGTTTTTGGGGTCTCTGTTTTGTTTTGTTGGGTTCTCGTTGGTCATCATGGTGGAAAAGTGTAAATTGTGGGTTTTGGAGAACATCAGGTAGGTTTAAGGTGGTTTTGGGGTGGATCTATGGTATTCAGTTTTTTTTTTTTTTTTTTTTTTTTTTGGCGGGGGGGGCGGGGGGGATGATCCTGGACTTTTTGTGTTGTTTTTGAAGTGTTTTGGGGTCTCCGTTGTGTTTCATTGGGTTTTCCATGGTCATCGTGTTGTAAAAGGGTAAATTGTGGGTTTTGGAGAACTTCAGGTAGGTTTAGGGGGAGTTTTCACGTGGATTCATGGTATTTGGGGTTTTCTTCTTTTTGGGGGAGTGATCCTCTCCTTTCTTCGTGTGATTTTGAAGTGTTTTGGGTTTTCCGTTGCGTTTCGTTGAGTTCCTAATGTGTTTTATGGTGGTTGGGAGTGTGCTTTGGGATTAGGAGAACATCAGGTAGGTTTAGGGTGTCTTTGGGGTGGATCTATGGTATTTGGGGTTTTCTTCCATTTTTTGGCGTGATCCTGTTCTTTTTTGTGGTGTTTTGGACGTGTTTTGGGGTCTCCGTTGAGTTTTGTTGGGTTCTCGTTGGTCATCATGGTGGAAAAGGGTAAATTGTGGGTTTTGGAGAACATCAGGTAGGTTTAGTGTGGTTTTGGGGTGGATCTATGGTTTTGGCGTATTTTCTTCCAGTTTTGGGGGTGATGCCGATATTTTTTGGGGTGTTTTGGACGTGTTTTGGGGTCTCCGTTGGGTTTTGTTGTGTTCTCGTTGGTCATCATGGTGGAAAAGTGTACATTGTGGGTTTTGGAGAAGATCAGGTAGGTTTAGGGTGGTTTTGGGGTGGATCTATGGTTTTGGCGTATTTTCTTCCAGATTTGGGGGTGATGCCGTTCTTGTTTGGGGTGTTTATGATGTGTTTTGGGGTCTCCGTTGGGTTTTGTTGTGTTCTTGTTGGTCATTATGTTAAATAGGAGTGGATTGTGGGTTTTGGAGAAGATCAGGTAGGTTTAGGGTGGTTTTGGGTTGGATCTATGGTTTTGGCGTATTTTCTTCCAGATTTGGGGGTGATGCCGATATTTTTTGGGGTGTTTTGGACGTGTTTTGGGGTCTCCGTTGTGTTTCATTGGGTTTTCCATGGTCATCGTGTTGTAAAAGGGTAAATTGTGGGTTTTGGAGAACTTCAGGTAGGTTTAGGGGGAGTTTTCACGTGGATTCATGGTATTTGGGGTTTTCTTCTTTTTGGGGGAGTGATCCTCTCCTTTCTTCGGGTGATTTTGAAGTGTTTTGGGGTTTCCGTTGCGTTTCGTTGAGTTCCTAATGTGTTTTATGGTGGTTGGGAGTGTGCTTTGGGATTAGGAGAACATCAGGTAGGTTTAGGGTGTCTTTGGGGTGGATCTATGGTATTTGGGGTTTTCTTCTATTTTTTGGCGTGATCCTGTTCTTTTTTTTGGGGTGTATTTGACGTGTTTTGGGGTCTCCGTTGGGTTTCGTTGGGTTCTCGTTGGTCATCATGGTGGAAAATGGTAAATTGTGGGTTTTGGAGAACATCAGGTAGGTTTAGGGTGGTTTTGGGTTGGATCTATGGTTTTGGCATATTTTCTTCCAGTTTTGGGGGTGATGCCGATATTTTTTGGGGTGTTTTTGACGTGTTTTGGGGTCTCCATTAGGTTTTGTTGTGTTCTTGTTGGTCATTATGTTAAATAGGTGTGGATTGTGGGTTTTGGAGAAGATCAGGTAGGTTTAGGGTGGTTTTGGGGTGGATCTATGGTTTTGGCGTATTTTCTTCCAGTTTTGGGGGTGATGCCATTCTTGTTTGGGGTGTTTTTTAAGGTTTTTGGGGTCTCTGTTTTGTTTTGTTGGGTTCTCGTTGGTCATCATGGTAGAAAAGGGTATATTGTGGGTTTTGGAGAAGATCAGGTAGGTTTAGGGTGGTTTTGGGGTGGATCTATGGTTTTGGCGTATTTTCTTCCAGATTTGGGGGTGATGCCGATATTTTTTGGGGTGTTTTTGACGAGTTTTGGGGTCTCTGTTGAGTTTATTTGCGTTCTCATTTGTCATCATGGTGGAAAAGTGTACATTGTGGGTTTTGGAGAACATCAGGTAGGTTTAGGGTGTCTTTGGGTTGGATCTATGGTATTTGGTGTTTTCTTCTATTTTTTGGCATGAACCTGTTCTTTTTTGGGGTGTTTTTGATGTGTTTTGGGGTCTCCGTTGGGTTTTGTTGTGTTCTTGTTGGTCATTATGTTAAATAGGAGTGGATTGTGGGTTTTGGAGAAGATCAGGTAGGTTTAGGGTGGTTTTGGGGTGGATCTATGGTTTTGGCGTATTTTCTTCCAGATTTGGGGGTGATGCCGATATTTTTTGGGGTGTTTTTGACGTGTTTTGTGGTCTCCGTTGTGTTTCATTGGGTTTTCCATGGTCATCATGGTGGAAAAGGGTAAATTGTGGGTTTTGGAGAAGATCAGGTAGGTTTAGGGTGGTTTTGGGGTGGATCTATGGTTTTGGGGGATTTTTTCCAGTTTTGGGTGTGATGCCATTCTTGTTTGGGGTGTTTTTTAAGGTTTTTGTGGTCTCTGTTTGGTTTTGTTGGGTTCTCGTTGGTCATCATGGTGGAAAAGTGTAAATTGTGGGTTTTGGAGAACATCAGGTAGGTTTAGGGTGGTTTTGGGGTGGATCTATGGTATTCAGTTTTTTTTTTTTTTTTTGGGGGGGGCGGGGGCGATGATCCTGGACTTTTTGTGTTGTTTTTGACGTGTTTTGGGGTCTCCGTTGTGTTTCATTGGGTTTTCCATGGTCATCGTGTTGTAAAAGGGTAAATTGTGGGTTTTGGAGAACTTCAGGTAGGTTTAGGGGGAGTTTTCACGTGGATTCATGGTATTTGGGGTTTTCTTCTTTTTGGGGGAGTGATCCTCTCCTTTCTTCGGGTGATTTTGAAGTGTTTTGGGTTTTCCGTTGCGTTTCGTTGAGTTCCTAATGTGTTTTATGGTGGTTGGGAGTGTGCTTTGGGCTTAGGAGAACATCAGGTAGGTTTAGGGTGTCTTTGGGGTGGATCTATGGTATTTGGGGTTTTCTTCTATTTTTTGGCGTGATCCTGTTCTTTTTTGGGGTGTTTTTGACGTGTTTTGGGGTCTCCGTTGTGTTTCATTGGGTTTTCCATGGTCATCATGTTGGAAAAGTGTAAATTGTGGGTTTTGGAGAACATCAGGTAGGTTTAGGGTGGTTTTGGGTTGGATCTATGGTTTTGGGGGATTTTCTTCCAGTTTTGGGGGTGATGCCGATATTTTTTGGGGTGTTTTTGACGTGTTTTGGGGTCTCCGTTGGGTTTTGTTGTGTTCTCGTTGGTCATCATGGTGGAAAAGTGTACATTGTGGGTTTTGGAGAAGATCAGGTAGGTTTAGGGTGGTTTTGGGGTGGATCTATGGTTTTGGTGTATTTTCTTCCAGTTTTGGTGGTGATGCCGATATTTTTTGGGGTGTTTTTGACGTTTTTTGGGGTCTCCATTAGGTTTTGTTGTGTTCTTGTAGGTCATTATGTTAAATAGGAGTGGATTGTGGGTTTTGGAGAACTTCAGGTAGGTTTAGGGTGGTTTTGGTGTGGATCTATGGTTTTGGCGTATTTTCTTCCAGTTTTGGGTGTGATGCCATTCTTGTTTGGGGTGTTTTTTAAGGTTTTTGGGGTCTCTGTTTGGTTTTGTTGGGTTCTCGTTGGTCATCATGGTAGAAAAGTGTATATTGTGGGTTTTGGAGAAGATCAGGTAGGTTTAGGGTGGTTTTGGGGTGGATCTATGGTTTTGGTGTATTTTCTTCCAGTTTTGAGGTTGATGCCGATATTTTTTGTGTTGTTTTTGACGTGTTTTAGGGTCTCTGTTGGGTTTATTTGCGTTCTCATTTGTCATCATGGTAGAAAAGTGTACATTGTGGGTTTTAGAGAAGATCAGGTAGGTTTAGGGTGTCTTTGTGGTGGATCTATGGTATTTGGGGTTTTCTTCTATTTTTTTGGCATGAACCTGTTCTTGTTTGGGGTGTTTTTGATGTGTTTTGGGGTCTCCGTTTGGTTTTGTTGTGTTCTTGTTGGTCATTATGTTAAATAGGAGTGGATTGTGGGTTTTGGAAAAGATCAGGTAGGTTTAGGGTGGTTTTGGGGTGGATCTATGGTTTTGGCGTATTTTCTTCCAGATTTGGGGGTGATGCCGATATTTTTTGGGGTGTTTTGGACGTGTTTTGGGGTCTCCGTTGTGTTTCATTGGGTTTTCCATGGTCATCATGGTGGAAAAGTGTAAATTGTGGGTTTTGGAGAAGATCAGGTAGGTTTAGGGTGGTTTTGGGGTGGATCTATGGTTTTGGCGTATTTTCTTCCAGTTTTGGGGGTGATGCCATTCTTGTTTGGGGTGTTTTTTAAGGTTTTTGGGGTCTCTGTTTTGTTTTGTTGGGTTCTCGTTGGTCATCATGGTGGAAAAGTGTAAATTGTGGGTTTTGGAGAACATCAGGTAGGTTTAAGGTGGTTTTGGGGTGGATCTATGGTATTCAGTTTTTTTTTTTTTGTTTTTTTTTTTTGGGGGGGGGGACGAGGGGGATGATCCTGGACTTTTTGTGTTGTTTTTGAAGTGTTTTGGGGTCTCCGTTGTGTTTCATTGGGTTTTCCATGGTCATCGTGTTGTAAAAGGGTAAATTGTGGGTTTTGGAGAACTTCAGGTAGGTTTAGGGGGAGTTTTCACGTGGATTCATGGTATTTGGGGTTTTCTTCTTTTTGGGGGAGTGATCCTCTCCTTTCTTCGGGTGATTTTGAAGTGTTTTGGGTTTTCCGTTGCGTTTCGTTGAGTTCCTAATGTGTTTTATGGTGGTTGGGAGTGTGCTTTGGGATTAGGAGAACATCAGGTAGGTTTAGGGTGTCTTTGGGGTGGATCTATGGTATTTGGGGTTTTCTTCCATTTTTTGGCGTGATCCTGTTCTTTTTTGTGGTGTTTTGGACGTGTTTTGGGGTCTCCGTTGGGTTTTGTTGGGTTCTCCTTGGTCATCATGGTGGAAAAGGGTAAATTGTGGGTTTTGGAGAACATCAGGTAGGTTTAGTGTGGTTTTGGGGTGGATCTATGGTTTTGGCGTATTTTCTTCCAGTTTTGGGGGTGATGCCGATATTTTTTGGGGTGTTTTGGACGTGTTTTGGGGTCTCCGTTGGGTTTTGTTGGGTTCTCGTTGGTCATCATGGTGGAAAAGTGTACATTGTGGGTTTTGGAGAAGATCAGGTAGGTTTAGGGTGGTTTTGGGGTGGATCTATGGTTTTGGCGTATTTTCTTCCAGATTTTGGGGTGATGCCGTTCTTGTTTGGGGTGTTTTTGACGTGTTTTGGGGTCTCCATTGTGTTTCATTGGGTTTTCCATGGTCATCATGGCGGAAAAGAGTAAATTGTGGGTTTTGGAGAAGATCAGGTAGGTTTAGGGTGGTTTTGGGGTGGATCTATGGTTTTGGGGGATTTTCTTCCAGTTTTGGGGGTGATGCCATTCTTGTTTGGGGTGTTTTTTAAGGTTTTTGGGGTCTCTGTTGGGTTTTGTTGGGTTCTCGTTGGTCATCATGGTGGAAAAGGGTAAATTGTGGGTTTTGGAGAAGATCAGGTAGGTTTAGGGTGTCTTTGGGGTGGATCTATGGTATTTGGGGTTTTCTTCTATTTTTTTGGCATGAACCTGTTCTTGTTTGGGGTGTTTTTGATGTGTTTTGGGGTCTCCGTTGGGTTTTGTTGTGTTCTTGTTGGTCATTATGTTAAATAGGAGTGGATTGTGGGTTTTGGAGAAGATCAGGTAGGTTTAGGGTGGTTTTGGGGTGGATCTATGGTTTTGGCGTATTTTCTTCCAGATTTGGGGGTGATGCCGATATTTTTTGGGGTGTTTTGGACGTGTTTTGGGGTCTCCGTTGTGTTTCATTGGGTTTTCCATGGTCATCGTGTTGTAAAAGGGTAAATTGTGGGTTTTGGAGAACTTCAGGTAGGTTTAGGGGGAGTTTTCACGTGGATTCATGGTATTTGGGGTTTTCTTCTTTTTGGGGGAGTGATCCTCTCCTTTCTTCGGGTGATTTTGAAGTGTTTTGGGGTTTCCGTTGCGTTTCGTTGAGTTCCTAATGTGTTTTATGGTGGTTGGGAGTGTGCTTTGGGATTAGGAGAACATCAGGTAGGTTTAGGGTGTCTTTGGGGTGGATCTATGGTATTTGGGGTTTTCTTCCATTTTTTGGCGTGATCCTGTTCTTTTTTGTGGTGTTTTGGACGTGTTTTGGGGTCTCCGTTGGGTTTTGTTGGGTTCTCGTTGGTCATCATGGTGGAAAAGGGTAAATTGTGGGTTTTGGAGAACATCAGGTAGGTTTAGGGTGGTTTTGGGGTGGATCTATGGTTTTGGCGTATTTTCTTCCAGTTTTGGGGGTGATGCCGATATTTTTTGGGGTGTTTTGGACGTGTTTTGGGGTCTCCGTTGGGTTTTGTTGGGTTCTCGTTGGTCATCATGGTGGAAAAGTGTACATTGTGGGTTTTGGAGAAGATCAGGTAGGTTTAGGGTGGTTTTGGGGTGGATCTATGGTTTTGGCGTATTTTCTTCCAGATTTTGGGGTGATGCCGTTCTTGTTTGGGGTGTTTTTGACGTGTTTTGGGGTCTCCATTGTGTTTCATTGGGTTTTCCATGGTCATCATGGCGGAAAAGAGTAAATTGTGGGTTTTGGAGAAGATCAGGTAGGTTTAGGGTGGTTTTGGGGTGGATCTATGGTTTTGGGGGATTTTCTTCCAGTTTTGGGGGTGATGCCATTCTTGTTTGGGGTGTTTTTTAAGGTTTTTGGGGTCTCTGTTGGGTTTTGTTGGGTTCTCGTTGGTCATCATGGTGGAAAAGGGTAAATTGTGGGTTTTGGAGAAGATCAGGTAGGTTTAGGGTGTCTTTGGGGTGGATCTATGGTATTTGGGGTTTTCTTCTATTTTTTTGGCATGAACCTGTTCTTGTTTGGGGTGTTTTTGATGTGTTTTGGGGTCTCCGTTGGGTTTTGTTGTGTTCTTGTTGGTCATTATGTTAAATAGGAGTGGATTGTGGGTTTTGGAGAAGATCAGGTAGGTTTAGGGTGGTTTTGGGGTGGATCTATGGTTTTGGCGTATTTTCTTCCAGATTTGGGGGTGATGCCGATATTTTTTGGGGTGTTTTGGACGTGTTTTGGGGTCTCCGTTGTGTTTCATTGGGTTTTCCATGGTCATCGTGTTGTAAAAGGGTAAATTGTGGGTTTTGGAGAACTTCAGGTAGGTTTAGGGGGAGTTTTCACGTGGATTCATGGTATTTGGGGTTTTCTTCTTTTTGGGGGAGTGATCCTCTCCTTTCTTCGGGTGATTTTGAAGTGTTTTGGGGTTTCCGTTGCGTTTCGTTGAGTTCCTAATGTGTTTTATGGTGGTTGGGAGTGTGCTTTGGGATTAGGAGAACATCAGGTAGGTTTAGGGTGTCTTTGGGGTGGATCTATGGTATTTGGGGTTTTCTTCTATTTTTTGGCGTGATCCTGTTCTTTTTTTGGGGGTGTATTTGACGTGTTTTGGGGTCTCCGTTGGGTTTCGTTGGGTTCTCGTTGGTCATCATGGTGGAAAATGGTAAATTGTGGGTTTTGGAGAACATCAGGTAGGTTTAGGGTGGTTTTGGGGTGGATCTATGGTTTTGGCATATTTTCTTCCAGTTTTGGGGGTGATGCCGATATTTTTTGGGGTGTTTTTGACGTGTTTTGGGGTCTCCATTAGGTTTTGTTGTGTTCTTGTTGGTCATTATGTTAAATAGGTGTGGATTGTGGGTTTTGGAGAAGATCAGGTAGGTTTAGGGTGGTTTTGGGGTGGATCTATGGTTTTGGGGGATTTTCTTCCAGTTTTGGGGGTGATGCCATTCTTGTTTGGGGTGTTTTTTAAGGTTTTTGGGGTCTCTGTTTTGTTTTGTTGGGTTCTCGTTGGTCATCATGGTAGAAAAGGGTATATTGTGGGTTTTGGAGAAGATCAGGTAGGTTTAGGGTGGTTTTGGGGTGGATCTATGGTTTTGGGGGATTTTCTTCCAGATTTGGGGGTGATGCCGATATTTTTTGGGGTGTTTTTGACGAGTTTTTGGGTCTCTGTTGAGTTTATTTGCGTTCTCATTTGTCATCATGGTGGAAAAGTGTACATTGTGGGTTTTGGAGAACATCAGGTAGGTTTAGGGTGTCTTTGGGTTGGATCTATGGTATTTGGGGTTTTCTTCTATTTTTTGGCATGAACCTGTTCTTTTTTGGGGTGTTTTTGATGTGTTTTGGGGTCTCCGTTGGGTTTTGTTGTGTTCTTGTTGGTCATTATGTTAAATAGGAGTGGATTGTGGGTTTTGGAGAAGATCAGGTAGGTTTAGGGTGGTTTTGGGGTGGATCTATGGTTTTGGCGTATTTTCTTCCAGATTTGGGGGTGATGCCGATATTTTTTGGGGTGTTTTGGACGTGTTTTGTGGTCTCCGTTGTGTTTCATTGGGTTTTCCATGGTCATCATGGTGGAAAAGGGTAAATTGTGGGTTTTGGAGAAGATCAGGTAGGTTTAGGGTGGTTTTGGGGTGGATCTATGGTTTTGGGGGATTTTTTCCAGTTTTGGGGGTGATGCCATTCTTGTTTGGGGTGTTTTTTAAGGTTTTTGTGGTCTCTGTTTGGTTTTGTTGGGTTCTCGTTGGTCATCATGGTGGAAAAGTGTAAATTGTGGGTTTTGGAGAACATCAGGTAGGTTTAGGGTGGTTTTGGGGTGGATCTATGGTATTCAGTTTTTTTTTTTTTTTTGGGGGGGGCGGGGGCGATGATCCTGGACTTTTTGTGTTGTTTTTGACGTGTTTTGGGGTCTCCGTTGTGTTTCATTGGGTTTTCCATGGTCATCGTGTTGTAAAAGGGTAAATTGTGGGTTTTGGAGAACTTCAGGTAGGTTTAGGGGGAGTTTTCACGTGGATTCATGGTATTTGGGGTTTTCTTCTTTTTGGGGGAGTGATCCTCTCCTTTCTTCGGGTGATTTTGAAGTGTTTTGGGTTTTCCGTTGCGTTTCGTTGAGTTCCTAATGTGTTTTATGGTGGTTGGGAGTGTGCTTTGGGATTAGGAGAACATCAGGTAGGTTTAGGGTGTCTTTGGGGTGGATCTATGGTATTTGGGGTTTTCTTCTATTTTTTGGCGTGATCCTGTTCTTTTTTGGGGTGTTTTTGACGTGTTTTGGGGTCTCCGTTGTGTTTCATTGGGTTTTCCATGGTCATCATGGTGGAAAAGTGTAAATTGTGGGTTTTGGAGAAGATCAGGTAGGTTTAGGGTGGTTTTGGGGTGGATCTATGGTTTTGGCGTATTTTCTTCCAGTTTTGGGGGTGATGCCGATATTTTTTGGGGTGTTTTGGACGTGTTTTGGGGTCTCCGTTGGGTTTTGTTGGGTTCTCGTTGGTCATCATGGTGGAAAAGGGTACATTGTGGGTTTTGGAGAAGATCAGGTAGGTTTAGGGTGGTTTTGGGGTGGATCTATGGTTTTGGCGTATTTTCTTCCAGATTTGGGGGTGATGCCGTTCTTGTTTGGGGTGTTTTTGACGTGTTTTGGGGTCTCCATTGTGTTTCATTGGGTTTTCCATGGTCATCATTGCGGAAAAGAGTAAATTGTGGGTTTTGGAGAAGATCAGGTAGGTTTAGGGTGGTTTTGGGGTGGATCTATGGTTTTGGGGTATTTTCTTCCAGATTTGGGGGTGATGCCATTCTTGTTTGGGGTGTTTTTTAAGGTTTTTGGGGTCTCTGTTGGGTTTTGTTGGGTTCTCGTTGGTCATCATGGTGGAAAAGTGTAAATTGTGGGTTTTGGAGAAGATCAGGTAGGTTTAGGGTGTCTTTGGGGTGGATCTATGGTATTTGGGGTTTTCTTCTATTTTTTTGGCATGAACCTGTTCTTGTTTGGGGTGTTTTTGATGTGTTTTGGGGTCTCCGTTGGGTTTTGTTGTGTTCTTGTTGGTCATTATGTTAAATAGGAGTGGATTGTGGGTTTTGGAAAAGATCAGGTAGGTTTAGGGTAGTTTTGGGGTGGATCTATGGTTTTGGCGTATTTTCTTCCAGATTTGGGGGTGATGCCGATATTTTTTGGGGTGTTTTGGACGTGTTTTGTGGTCTCCGTTGTGTTTCATTGGGTTTTCCATGGTCATCGTGTTGTAAAAGGGTAAATTGTGGGTTTTGGAGAACTTCAGGTAGGTTTAGGGGGAGTTTTCACGTGGATTCATGGTATTTGGGGTTTTCTTCTTTTTGGGGGAGTGATCCTCTCCTTTCTTCGGGTGATTTTGAAGTGTTTTGGGTTTTCCGTTGCGTTTCGTTGAGTTCCTAATGTGTTTTATGGTGGTTGGGAGTGTGCTTTGGGATTAGGAGAACATCAGGTAGGTTTAGGGTGTCTTTGGGGTGGATCTATGGTATTTGGGGTTTTCTTCCATTTTTTGGCGTGATCCTGTTCTTTTTTTGGGGGTGTATTTGACGTGTTTTGGGGTCTCCGTTGGGTTTCGTTGTGTTCTCGTTGGTCATCATGGTGGAAAATGGTAAATTGTGGGTTTTGGAGAACATCAGGTAGGTTTAGGGTGGTTTTGGGTTGGATCTATGGTTTTGGCATATTTTCTTCCAGTTTTGGGGGTGATGCCGATATTTTTTGGGGTGTTTTTGACGTGTTTTGGGGTCTCCATTAGGTTTTGTTGTGTTCTTGTTGGTCATTATGTTAAATAGGTGTGGATTGTGGGTTTTGGAGAAGATCAGGTAGGTTTAGGGTGGTTTTGGGGTGGATCTATGGTTTTGGGGGATTTTCTTCCAGTTTTGGTGGTGATGCCATTCTTGTTTGGGGTGTTTTTTAAGGTTTTTGGGGTCTCTGTTTTGTTTTGTTGGGTTCTCGTTGGTCATCATGGTAGAAAAGGGTATATTGTGGGTTTTGGAGAAGATCAGGTAGGTTTAGGGTGGTTTTGGGGTGGATCTATGGTTTTGGGGGATTTTCTTCCAGATTTGGGGGTGATGCCGATATTTTTTGGGGTGTTTTTGACGAGTTTTGGGGTCTCTGTTGAGTTTATTTGCGTTCTCATTTGTCATCATGGTGGAAAAGTGTACATTGTGGGTTTTGGAGAACATCAGGTAGGTTTAGGGTGTCTTTGGGTTGGATCTATGGTATTTGGGGTTTTCTTCTATTTTTTGGCATGAACCTGTTCTTTTTTGGGGTGTTTTTGATGTGTTTTGGGGTCTCCGTTGGGTTTTGTTGTGTTCTTGTTGGTCATTATGTTAAATAGGAGTGGATTGTGGGTTTTGGAGAAGATCAGGTAGGTTTAGGGTGGTTTTGGGGTGGATCTATGGTTTTGGCGTATTTTCTTCCAGATTTGGGGGTGATGCCGATATTTTTTGGGGTGTTTTTGACGTGTTTTGTGGTCTCCGTTGTGTTTCATTGGGTTTTCCATGGTCATCATGGTGGAAAAGGGTAAATTGTGGGTTTTGGAGAAGATCAGGTAGGTTTAGGGTGGTTTTGGGGTGGATCTATGGTTTTGGGGGATTTTTTCCAGTTTTGGGTGTGATGCCATTCTTGTTTGGGGTGTTTTTTAAGGTTTTTGTGGTCTCTGTTTTGTTTTGTTGGGTTCTCGTTGGTCATCATGGTGGAAAAGTGTAAATTGTGGGTTTTGGAGAACATCAGGTAGGTTTAGGGTGGTTTTGGGGTGGATCTATGGTATTCAGTTTTTTTTTTTTTTTGGGGGGGGCGGGGGGGATGATCCTGGACTTTTTGTGTTGTTTTTGAAGTGTTTTGGGGTCTCCCTTGTGTTTCATTGGGTTTTCCATGGTCATCATGGTGGAAAAGTGTAAATTGTGGGTTTTGTAGAACATCAGGTAGGTTTAGGGTGGTTTTGGGGTGGATCTATGGTTTTGGCGTATTTTCTTCCAGTTTTGGGGGTGATGCCATTCTTGTTTGGGGTGTTTTTTAAGGTTTTTGGGGTCTCTGTTTTGTTTTGTTGGGTTCTCGTTGGTCATCATGGTGGAAAAGTGTAAATTGTGGGTTTTGGAGAACATCAGGTAGGTTTAGGTTGGTTTTGGGGTGGATCTATGGTATTCAGTTTTTTTTTTTTTTTTTTTTTTTTGGCGGGGGGGGCGGGGGGGATGATCCTGGACTTTTTGTGTTGTTTTTGACGTGTTTTGGGGTCTCCGTTGTGTTTCATTGGGTTTTCCATGGTCATCGTGTTGTAAAAGGGTAAATTGTGGGTTTTGGAGAACTTCAGGTAGGTTTAGGGGGAGTTTTCACGTGGATTCATGGTATTTGGGGTTTTCTTCTTTTTGGGGGAGTGATCCTCTCCTTTCTTCGGGTGATTTTGAAGTGTTTTGGGGTTTCCGTTGCGTTTCGTTGAGTTCCTAATGTGTTTTATGGTGGTTGGGAGTGTGCTTTGGGATTAGGAGAACATCAGGTAGGTTTAGGGTGTCTTTGGGGTGGATCTATGGTATTTGGGGTTTTCTTCTATTTTTTGGCGTGATCCTGTTCTTTTTTGGGGTGTTTTTGACGTGTTTTGGGGTCTCCGTTGTGTTTCATTGGGTTTTCCATGGTCATCATGTTGGAAAAGTGTAAATTGTGGGTTTTGGAGAACATCAGGTAGGTTTAGGGTGGTTTTGGGGTGGATCTATGGTTTTGGCGTATTTTCTTCCAGTTTTGGGGGTGATGCCGATATTTTTTGGAGTGTTTTGGACGTGTTTTGGGGTCTCCGTTGGGTTTTGTTGTGTTCTCGTTGGTCATCATGGTGGAAAAGTGTACATTGTGGGTTTTGGAGAAGATCAGGTAGGTTTAGGGTGGTTTTGGGGTGGATCTATGGTTTTGGTGTATTTTCTTCCAGTTTTGGTGGTGATGCCGATATTTTTTGGGGTGTTTTTGACGTATTTTGGGGTTTCCATTAGGTTTTGTTGTGTTCTTGTAGGTCATTATGTTAAATAGGAGTGGATTGTGGGTTTTGGAGAACTTCAGGTAGGTTTAGGGTGGTTTTGGTGTGGATCTATGGTTTTGGCGTATTTTCTTCCAGTTTTGGGTGTGATGCCATTCTTGTTTGGGGTGTTTTTTAAGGTTTTTGGGGTCTCTGTTTGGTTTTGTTGGGTTCTCGTTGGTCATAATTTTAGAAAAGTGTATATTGTGGGTTTTGGAGAAGATCAGGTAGGTTTAGGGTGGTTTTGGGGTGGATCTATGGTTTTGGTGTATTTTCTTCCAGTTTTGAGTTTGATGCCGATATTTTTTGTGTTGTTTTTGACGTGTTTTGGGGTCTCTGTTGGGTTTATTTGCGTTCTCATTTGTCATCATGGTAGAAAAGGGTACATTGTGGGTTTTGGAGAAGATCAGGTAGGTTTAGGGTGTCTTTGGGGTGGATCTATGGTATTTGGGGTTTTCTTCTATTTTTTTGGCATGAACCTGTTCTTGTTTGGGGTGTTTTTGATGTGTTTTGGGGTCTCCGTTGGGTTTTGTTGTGTTCTTGTTGGTCATTATGTTAAATAGGAGTGGATTGTGGGTTTTGGAAAAGATCAGGTAGGTTTAGGGTGGTTTTGGGGTGGATCTATGGTTTTGGCGTATTTTCTTCCAGATTTGGGGGTGATGCCGATATTTTTTGGGGTGTTTTGGACGTGTTTTGGGGTCTCCGTTGTGTTTCATTGGGTTTTCCATGGTCATCATGGTGGAAAAGTGTAAATTGTGGGTTTTGGAGAACATCAGGTAGGTTTAGGGTGGTTTTGGGGTGGATCTATGGTTTTGGCGTATTTTCTTCCAGTTTTGGGGGTGATGCCATTCTTGTTTGGGGTGTTTTTTAAGGTTTTTGGGGTCTCTGTTTTGTTTTGTTGGGTTCTCGTTGGTCATCATGGTGGAAAAGTGTAAATTGTTGGTTTTGGAGAACATCAGGTAGGTTTAGGGTGGTTTTGGGGTGGATCTATGGTATTCAGTTTTTTTTTTTTTTTTTTTTTTTTTTGGCGGGGGGGGGCGGGGGGGATGATCCTGGACTTTTTGTGTTGTTTTTGAAGTGTTTTGGGGTCTCCGTTGTGTTTCATTGGGTTTTCCATGGTCATCGTGTTGTAAAAGGGTAAATTGTGGGTTTTGGAGAACTTCAGGTAGGTTTAGGGGGAGTTTTCACGTGGATTCATGGTATTTGGGGTTTTCTTCTTTTTGGGGGAGTGATCCTCTCCTTTCTTCGGGTGATTTTGAAGTGTTTTGGGGTTTCCGTTGCGTTTCGTTGAGTTCCTAATGTGTTTTATGGTGGTTGGGAGTGTGCTTTGGGATTAGGAGAACATCAGGTAGGTTTAGGGTGTCTTTGGGGTGGATCTATGGTATTTGGGGTTTTCTTCTATTTTTTGGCGTGATCCTGTTCTTTTTTTTTGGGTGTATTTGACGTGTTTTGGGGTCTCCGTTGGGTTTTGTTCTGTTCCTGTTGGTCTTTCTGTTAAATAGGTGTGGATTGTGGGTTTTGGAGAACTTCAGGTAGGTTTAGTGTGGTTTTGGGTTTGATCTATGGTTTTGGGGGATTTTCTTCCAGTTTTGGGGGTGATGCCATTCTTGTTTGGGGTGTTTTTTAAGGTTTTTGGGGTCTCTGTTTTGTTTTGTTGGGTTCTCGTTGGTCATCATGGTGGAAAAGGGTATATTGTGGGTTTTGGAGAACATCAGGTAGGTTTAGGGTGGTTTTGGGGTGGATCTATGGTTTTGGCGTATTTTCTTCCAGATTTGGGGGTGATGCCATTCTTGTTTGGGGTGTTTTTTAAGGTTTTTGGGGTCTCTGTTTGGTTTTGTTGGGTTCTCGTTGGTCATCATGGTGGAAAATTGTAAATTGTGGGTTTTGGAGAAGATCAGGTAGGTTTAGGGTGGTTTTGGGGTGGATCTATGGTATTCAGTTTTTTTTTTTTTTTTTTTTTTTTTGGCGGGGGGGGCGGGGGGGATGATCCTGGACTTTTTGTGTTGTTTTTGAAGTGTTTTGGGGTCTCCGTTGTGTTTCATTGGGTTTTCCATGGTCATCATGGTGGAAAAGTGTAAATTGTGGGTTTTGGAGAACATCAGGTAGGTTTAGGGTGGTTTTGGGGTGGATCTATGGTTTTGGCGTATTTTCTTCCAGTTTTGGGGGTGATGCCATTCTTGTTTGGGGTGTTTTTTAAGGTTTTTGGGGTCTCTGTTTTGTTTTGTTGGGTTCTCGTTGGTCATCATGGTGGAAAAGTGTAAATTGTTGGTTTTGGAGAACATCAGGTAGGTTTAGGGTGGTTTTGGGGTGGATCTATGGTATTCAGTTTTTTTTTTTTTTTTTTTTTTTTTGGCGGGGGGGGCGGGGGGGATGATCCTGGACTTTTTGTGTTGTTTTTGACGTGTTTTGGGGTCTCCGTTGTGTTTCATTGGGTTTTCCATGGTCATCGTGTTGTAAAAGGGTAAATTGTGGGTTTTGGAGAACTTCAGGTAGGTTTAGGGGGAGTTTTCACGTGGATTCATGGTATTTGGGGTTTTCTTCTTTTTGGGGGAGTGATCCTCTCCTTTCTTCGGGTGATTTTGAAGTGTTTTGGGGTTTCCGTTGCGTTTCGTTGAGTTCCTAATGTGTTTTATGGTGGTTGGGAGTGTGCTTTGGGATTAGGAGAACATCAGGTAGGTTTAGGGTGTCTTTGGGGTGGATCTATGGTATTTGGGGTTTTCTTCTATTTTTTGGCGTGATCCTGTTCTTTTTTGGGGTGTTTTTGACGTGTTTTGGGGTCTCCGTTGTGTTTCATTGGGTTTTCCATGGTCATCATGGTGGAAAAGTGTAAATTGTGGGTTTTGGAGAACATCAGGTAGGTTTAGGGTGGTTTTGGGGTGGATCTATGGTTTTGGCGTATTTTCTTCCAGTTTTGGGGGTGATGCCGATATTTTTTGGGGTGTTTTGGACGTGTTTTGGGGTCTCCGTTGGGTTTTGTTGTGTTCTCGTTGGTCATCATGGTGGAAAAGTGTACATTGTGGGTTTTGGAGAAGATCAGGTAGGTTTAGGGTGGTTTTGGGGTGGATCTATGGTTTTGGTGTATTTTCTTCCAGTTTTGGTGGTGATGCCGATATTTTTTGGGGTGTTTTTGACGTTTTTTGGGGTCTCCATTAGGTTTTGTTGTGTTCTTGTAGGTCATTATGTTAAATAGGAGTGGATTGTGGGTTTTGGAGAAGATCAGGTAGGTTTAGGGTGGTTTTGGGGTGGATCTATGGTTTTGGCGTATTTTCTTCCAGTTTTGGGTGTGATGCCATTCTTGTTTGGGGTGTTTTTTAAGGTTTTTGGGGTCTCTGTTTGGTTTTGTTGGGTTCTCGTTGGTCATAATTTTAGAAAAGTGTATATTGTGGGTTTTGGAGAAGATCAGGTAGGTTTAGGGTGGTTTTGGGGTGGATCTATGGTTTTGGTGTATTTTCTTCCAGTTTTGAGGTTGATGCCGATATTTTTTGTGTTGTTTTTGACGTGTTTTGGGGTCTCTGTTGGGTTTATTTGCGTTCTCATTTGTCATCATGGTAGAAAAGGGTACATTGTGGGTTTTGGAGAAGATCAGGTAGGTTTAGGGTGGTTTTGGGGTGGATCTATGGTTTTGGCGTATTTTCTTCCAGATTTGGGGGTGATGCCGATATTTTTTGGGGTGTTTTGGACGTGTTTTGGGGTCTCCGTTGTGTTTCATTGGGTTTTCCATGGTCATCATGGTGGAAAAGTGTAAATTGTGGGTTTTGGAGAACATCAGGTAGGTTTAGGGTGGTTTTGGGGTGGATCTATGGTTTTGGCGTATTTTCTTCCAGTTTTGGGGGTGATGCCATTCTTGTTTGGGGTGTTTTTTAAGGTTTTTGGGGTCTCTGTTTTGTTTTGTTGGGTTCTCGTTGGTCATCATGGTGGAAAAGTGTAAATTGTGGGTTTTGGAGAACATCAGGTAGGTTTAGGGTGGTTTTGGGGTGGATCTATGGTATTCAGTTTTTTTTTTTTTTTTTTTTTTTTTGGCGGGGGGGGCGGGGGGGATGATCCTGGACTTTTTGTGTTGTTTTTGAAGTGTTTTGGGGTCTCCGTTGTGTTTCATTGGGTTTTCCATGGTCATCGTGTTGTAAAAGGGTAAATTGTGGGTTTTGGAGAACTTCAGGTAGGTTTAGGGGGAGTTTTCACGTGGATTCATGGTATTTGGGGTTTTCTTCTTTTTGGGGGAGTGATCCTCTCCTTTCTTCGGGTGATTTTGAAGTGTTTTGGGTTTTCCGTTGCGTTTCGTTGAGTTCCTAATGTGTTTTATGGTGGTTGGGAGTGTGCTTTGGGATTAGGAGAACATCAGGTAGGTTTAGGGTGTCTTTGGGGTGGATCTATGGTATTTGGGGTTTTCTTCTATTTTTTGGCGTGATCCTGTTCTTTTTTTTGGGGTGTATTTGACGTGTTTTGGGGTCTCCGTTGGGTTTTGTTGGGTTCTCGTTGGTCATCATGGTGGAAAATGGTAAATTGTGGGTTTTGGAGAACATCAGGTAGGTTTAGGGTGGTTTTGGGTTGGATCTATGGTTTTGGCATATTTTCTTCCAGTTTTGGGGGTGATGCCGATATTTTTTGGGGTGTTTTTGACGTGTTTTGGGGTCTCCATTAGGTTTTGTTGTGTTCTTGTAGGTCATTATGTTAAATAGGAGTGGATTGTGGGTTTTGGAGAAGATCAGGTAGGTTTAGGGTGGTTTTGGGGTGGATCTATGGTTTTGGCGTATTTTCTTCCAGTTTTGGGTGTGATGCCATTCTTGTTTGGGGTGTTTTTTAAGGTTTTTGGGGTCTCTGTTTGGTTTTGTTGGGTTCTCGTTGGTCATAATTTTAGAAAAGTGTATATTGTGGGTTTTGGAGAAGATCAGGTAGGTTTAGGGTGGTTTTGGGGTGGATCTATGGTTTTGGGGGATTTTCTTCCAGTTTTGAGGTTGATGCCGATATTTTTTGTGTTGTTTTTGACGTGTTTTGGGGTCTCTGTTGGGTTTATTTGCGTTCTCATTTGTCATCATGGTAGAAAAGGGTACATTGTGGGTTTTGGAGAAGATCAGGTAGGTTTAGGGTGTCTTTGGGGTGGATCTATGGTATTTGGGGTTTTCTTCTATTTTTTTGGCATGAACCTGTTCTTGTTTGGGGTGTTTTTGATGTGTTTTGGGGTCTCCGTTGGGTTTTGTTGTGTTCTTGTTGGTCATTATGTTAAATAGGAGTGGATTGTGGGTTTTGGAAAAGATCAGGTAGGTTTAGGGTGGTTTTGGGGTGGATCTATGGTTTTGGCGTATTTTCTTCCAGATTTGGGGGTGATGCCGATATTTTTTGGGGTGTTTTGGACGTGTTTTGGGGTCTCCGTTGTGTTTCATTGGGTTTTCCATGGTCATCATGGTGGAAAAGTGTAAATTGTGGGTTTTGGAGAACATCAGGTAGGTTTAGGGTGGTTTTGGGGTGGATCTATGGTTTTGGCGTATTTTCTTCCAGTTTTGGGGGTGATGCCATTCTTGTTTGGGGTGTTTTTTAAGGTTTTTGGGGTCTCTGTTTTGTTTTGTTGGGTTCTCGTTTGTCATCATGGTGGAAAAGTGTAAATTGTGGGTTTTGGAGAACATCAGGTAGGTTTAGGGTGGTTTTGGGGTGGATCTATGGTATTCAGTTTTTTTTTTTTTTTTTTTTTTTTTGGCGGGGGGGGCGGGGGGGATGATCCTGGACTTTTTGTGTTGTTTTTGAAGTTTTTTGGGGTCTCCGTTGTGTTTCATTGGGTTTTCCATGGTCATCGTGTTGTAAAAGGGTAAATTGTGGGTTTTGGAGAACTTCAGGTAGGTTTAGGGGGAGTTTTCACGTGGATTCATGGTATTTGGGGTTTTCTTCTTTTTGGGGGAGTGATCCTCTCCTTTCTTCGGGTGATTTTGAAGTGTTTTGGGGTTTCCGTTGCGTTTCGTTGAGTTCCTAATGTGTTTTATGGTGGTTGGGAGTGTGCTTTGGGATTAGGAGAACATCAGGTAGGTTTAGGGTGTCTTTGGGGTGGATCTATGGTATTTGGGGTTTTCTTCTATTTTTTGGCGTGATCCTGTTCTTTTTTTTGGGGTGTATTTGACGTGTTTTGGGGTCTCCGTTGGGTTTTGTTGGGTTCTCGTTGGTCATCATGGTGGAAAATGGTAAATTGTGGGTTTTGGAGAACATCAGGTAGGTTTAGGGTGGTTTTGGGTTGGATCTATGGTTTTGGCATATTTTCTTCCAGTTTTGGGGGTGATGCCGATATTTTTTGGGGTGTTTTTGACGTGTTTTGGGGTCTCCATTAGGTTTTGTTGTGTTCTTGTTGGTCATTATGTTAAATAGGTGTGGATTGTGGGTTTTGGAGAAGATCAGGTAGGTTTAGGGTGGTTTTGGGGTGGATCTATGGTTTTGGGGGATTTTCTTCCAGTTTTGGGGGTGATGCCATTCTTGTTTGGGGTGTTTTTTAAGGTTTTTGGGGTCTCTGTTTGGTTTTTGTTGGGTTCTCGTTGGTCATCATGGTAGAAAAGGGTATATTGTGGGTTTTGGAGAAGATCAGGTAGGTTTAGGGTGGTTTTGGGGTGGATCTATGGTTTTGGCGTATTTTCTTCCAGATTTGGGGGTGATGCCGATATTTTTTGGGGTGTTTTTGACGAGTTTTGGGGTCTCTGTTGGGTTTATTTTCGTTCTCATTTGTCATCATGGTGGAAAAGTGTACATTGTGGGTTTTGGAGAACATCAGGTAGGTTTAGGGTGTCTTTGGGTTGGATCTATGGTATTTGGGGTTTTCTTCTATTTTTTGGCATGAACCTGTTCTTTTTTGGGGTGTTTTTGATGTGTTTTGGGGTCTCCGTTGGGTTTTGTTGTGTTCTTGTTGGTCATTATGTTAAATAGGAGTGGATTGTGGGTTTTGGAGAAGATCAGGTAGGTTTAGGGTGGTTTTGGGGTGGATCTATGGTTTTGGCGTATTTTCTTCCAGATTTGGGGGTGATGCCGATATTTTTTGGGGTGTTTTTGACGTGTTTTGTGGTCTCCGTTGTGTTTCATTGGGTTTTCCATGGTCATCATGGTGGAAAAGGGTAAATTGTGGGTTTTGGAGAAGATCAGGTAGGTTTAGGGTGGTTTTGGGGTGGATCTATGGTTTTGGGGGATTTTTTCCAGTTTTGGGGGTGATGCCATTCTTGTTTGGGGTGTTTTTTAAGGTTTTTGTGGTCTCTGTTTGGTTTTGTTGGGTTCTCGTTGGTCATCATGGTGGAAAAGTGTAAATTGTGGGTTTTGGAGAACATCAGGTAGGTTTAGGGTGGTTTTGGGGTGGATCTATGGTATTCAGTTTTTTTTTTTTTTTGGGGGGGGGGGGGGGGCGATGATCCTGGACTTTTTGTGTTGTTTTTGAAGTGTTTTGGGGTCTCCGTTGTTTTTCATTGGGTTTTCCATGGTCATCGTGTTGTAAAAGGGTAAATTGTGGGTTTTGGAGAACTTCAGGTAGGTTTAGGGGGAGTTTTCACGTGGATTCATGGTATTTGGGGTTTTCTTCTTTTTGGGGGAGTGATCCTCTCCTTTCTTCGGGTGATTTTGAAGTGTTTTGGGGTTTCCGTTGCGTTTCGTTGAGTTCCTAATGTGTTTTATGGTGGTTGGGAGTGTGCTTTGGGCTTAGGAGAACATCAGGTAGGTTTAGGGTGTCTTTGGGGTGGATCTATGGTATTTGGGGTTTTCTTCCATTTTTTGGCGTGATCCTGTTCTTTTTTTTTGGGTGTATTTGACGTGTTTTGGGGTCTCCGTTGGGTTTTGTTGTGTTCCTGTTGGTCTTTCTGTTAAATAGGTGTGGATTGTTGGTTTTGGAGAACTTCAGGTAGGTTTAGAGTGGTTTTGGGTTTGATCTATGGTTTTGGCGTATTTTCTTCCAGTTTTGGGGGTGATGCCATTCTTGTTTGGGGTGTTTTTTAAGGTTTTTGGGGTCTCTGTTTTGTTTTGTTGGGTTCTCGTTGGTCATCATGGTGGAAAAGTGTACATTGTGGGTTTTGGAGAAGATCAGGTAGGTTGAGGGTGGTATTGGGGTGGATCTATGGTTTTGGCGTATTTTCTTCCAGTTTTGGGGGTGATGCCGATATTTTTTGGGGTGTTTTTGACGTTTTTTGGGGTCTCCATTGGGTTTTGTTGTGTTCTTGTTGGTCATTATGTTAAATAGGTGTGGATTGTGGGTTTTGGAGAAGATCAGGTAGGTTTAGGGTGGTTTTGGGGTGGATCTATGGTTTTGGGGGATTTTCTTCCAGTTTTGGGTGTGATGCCATTCTTGTTTGGGGTGTTTTTTAAGTTTTTTGGGGTCTCTGTTGGGTTTTGTTGGGTTCTCGTTGGTCATCATGGTGGAAAAGGGTAAATTGTGGGTTTTGGAGAAGATCATTTAGGTTTAGGGTGGTTTTGGGGTGGATCTATGGTTTTGGCGTATTTTCTTCCAGATTTGGGGGTGATGCCGATATTTTTTGGGGTGTTTTTGACGTGTTTTGGGGTCTCCATTGTGTTTCATTGGGTTTTCCATGGTCATCATGGTGGAAAAGGGTAAATTGTGGGTTTTGGAGAACATCAGGTAGGTTTAGGGTGGTTTTGGGGTGGATCTATGGTTTTGGCGGATTTTCTTCCAGTTTTGGGTGTGATGCCATTCTTGTTTGGGGTGTTTTTTAAGGTTTTTGGGGTCTCTGTTTGGTTTTGTTGGGTTCTCGTTGGTCATCATGGTGGAAAAGTGTAAATTGTGGGTTTTGGAGAACATCAGGTAGGTTTAGGGTGGTTTTGGGGTGGATCTATTGTATTCAGTTTTTTTTTTGTTTTTTTGGGGGAGGGGGGGGGATGATCCTGGACTTTTTGTGTTGTTTTTGAAGTGTTTTGGGGTCTCCGTTGTGTTTCATTGGGTTTTCCATGGTCATCGTGTTGTAAAAGGGTAAATTGTGGGTTTTGGAGAACTTCAGGTAGGTTTAGGGGGAGTTTTCACGTGGATTCATGGTATTTGGGGTTTTCTTCTTTTTGGGGGAGTGATCCTCTCCTTTCTTCGGGTGATTTTGAAGTGTTTTGGGGTTTCCGTTGCGTTTCGTTGAGTTCCTAATGTGTTTTATGGTGGTTGGGAGTGTGCTTTGGGATTAGGAGAACATCAGGTAGGTTTAGGGTGTCTTTGGGGTGGATCTATGGTATTTGGGGTTTTCTTCCATTTTTTGGCGTGATCCTGTTCTTTTTTGGGGTGTTTTTGATGTGTTTTGGGGTCTCCGTTGTGTTTCATTGGGTTTTCCATGGTCATCATGGTGGAAAAGTGTAAATTGTGGGTTTTGGAGAAGATCAGGTAGGTTTAGGGTGGTTTTGGGGTGGATCTATGGTTTTGGCGTATTTTCTTCCAGTTTTGGGGGTGATGCCGATATTTGTTGGGGTGTTTTGGACGTGTTTTGGGGTCTCCGTTGGGTTTTGTTGTGTTCTCGTTGGTCATCATGGTGGAAAAGGGTACATTGTGGGTTTTGGAGAAGATCAGGTAGGTTTAGGGTGGTTTTGGGGTGGATCTATGGTTTTGGCGTATTTTCTTCCAGTTTTGGGGGTGATGCCGATATTTTTTGGGGTGTTTTTGACGTGTTTTGGGGTCTCCATTAGGTTTTGTTGTGTTCTTGTTGGTCATTATGTTAAATAGGTGTGGATTGTGGGTTTTGGAGAAGATCAGGTAGGTTTAGGGTGTCTTTGGGGTGGATCTATGGTATTTGGGGTTTTCTTCTATTTTTTGGCATGAACCTGTTCTTTTTTGGGGTGTTTTTGATGTGTTTTGGGGTCTCCGTTTGGTTTTGTTGTGTTCTTGTTGGTCATTATGTTAAATAGGTGTGGATTGTGGGTTTTGGAGAAGATCAGGTAGGTTTAGGGTGGTTTTGGGGTGGATCTATGGTTTTGGGGGATTTTCTTCCAGTTTTGGGGGTGATGCCATTCTTGTTTGGGGTGTTTTTTAAGGTTTTTGGGGTCTCTGTTTGGTTTTGTTGGGTTCTCGTTGGTCATCATGGTGGAAAAGGGTAAATTGTGGGTTTTGGAGAAGATCAGGTAGGTTTAGGGTGGTTTTGGGGTGGATCTATGGTTTTGGCGTATTTTCTTCCAGATTTGGGGGTGATGCCGATATTTTTTGGGGTGTTTTGGACGTGTTTTGGGGTCTCCATTGTGTTTCATTGGGTTTTCCATGGTCATCATGGTGGAAAAGGGTAAATTGTGGGTTTTGGAGAAGATCAGGTAGGTTTAGGGTGGTTTTGGGGTGGATCTATGGTTTTGGCGTATTTTCTTCCAGTTTTGGGGGTGATGCCATTCTTGTTTGGGGTGTTTTTTAAGGTTTTTGGGGTCTCTGTTTTGTTTTGTTGGGTTCTCGTTGGTCATCATGGTGGAAAAGTGTAAATTGTGGGTTTTGGAGAACATCAGGTAGGTTTAGGGTGGTTTTGGGGTGGATCTATGGTATTCAGTTTTTTTTTTTTTTTTTGGCGGGGGGGGCGGGGGGGATGATCCTGGACTTTTTGTGTTGTTTTTGAAGTTTTTTGGGGTCTCCGTTGTGTTTCATTGGGTTTTCCATGGTCATCGTGTTGTAAAAGGGTAAATTGTGGGTTTTGGAGAACTTCAGGTAGGTTTAGGGGGAGTTTTCACGTGGATTCATGGTATTTGGGGTTTTCTTCTTTTTGGGGGAGTGATCCTCTCCTTTCTTCGGGTGATTTTGAAGTGTTTTGGGGTTTCCGTTGCGTTTCGTTGAGTTCCTAATGTGTTTTATGGTGGTTGGGAGTGTGCTTTGGGATTAGGAGAACATCAGGTAGGTTTAGGGTGTCTTTGGGGTGGATCTATGGTATTTGGGGTTTTCTTCTATTTTTGGGCGTGATCCTGTTCTTTTTTTTTGGGTGTATTTGACGTGTTTTGGGGTCTCCGTTGGGTTTTGTTGGGTTCTCGTTGGTCATCATGGTGGAAAAGGGTAAATTGTGGGTTTTAGAGAAGATCAGGTAGGTTTAGGGTGGTTTTGGGTTGGATCTATGCTTTTGGCGTATTTTCTTCCAGTTTTGGGGGTGATGCCGATATTTTTTGGGGTGTTTTTGACGTGTTTTGGGGTCTCCGTTGGGTTTTGTTGTGTTCTCGTTGGTCATCATGGTGGAAAAGGGTACATTGTAAGTTTTGGAGAAGATCAGGTAGGTTTAGGGTGGTTTTGGGGTGGATCTATGGTTTTGGTGTATTTTCTTCCAGTTTTGGTGGTGATGCCGATATTTTTTGGGGTGTTTTTGACGTGTTTTGGGGTCTCCATTAGGTTTTGTTGTGTTCTTGTTGGTCATTATGTTAAATAGTTGTGGATTGTGGGTTTTGGAGAACTTCAGGTAGGTTTAGAGTGGTTTTGGTGTGGATCTATGGTTTTGGCGTATTTTCTTCCAGTTTTGGGTGTGATGCCATTCTTGTTTGGGGTGTTTTTTAAGGTTTTTGGGGTCTCTGTTTGGTTTTGTTGGGTTCTCGTTGGTCATAATTGTAGAAAAGGGTATATTGTGGGTTTTGGAGAAGATCAGGTAGGTTTAGGGTGGTTTTGGGGTGTATCTATGGTTTTGGCGTATTTTCTTCCAGTTTTGAGGTTGATGCCGATATTTTTTGTGTTGTTTTTGACGTGTTTTGGGGTCTCTGTTGGGTTTATTTGCGTTCTCATTTGTCATCATGGTAGAAAAGGGTACATTGTGGGTTTTGGAGAAGATCAGGTAGGTTTAGGGTGTCTTTGGGGTGGATCTATGATATTTGGGGTTTTCTTCTATTTTTTTGGCATGAACCTGTTCTTTTTTGGGGTGTTTTTGATGTGTTTTGGGGTCTCCGTTTGGTTTTGTTGTGTTCTTGTTGGTCATTATGTTAAATAGGAGTGGATTGTGGGTTTTGGAGAAGATCAGGTAGGTTTAGGGTGGTTTTGGGGTGGATCTATGGTTTTGGCGTATTTTCTTCCAGATTTGGGGGTGATGCCGATATTTTTTGGGGTGTTTTGGACGTGTTTTGGGGTCTCCGTTGTGTTTCATTGGGTTTTCCATGGTCATCATGGTGGAAAAGGGTAAATTGTGGGTTTTGGAGAAGATCAGGTAGGTTTAGGGTGGTTTTGGGGTGGATCTATGGTTTTGGCGTATTTTCTTCCAGTTTTGGGGGTGATGCCATTCTTGTTTGGGGTGTTTTTTAAGGTTTTTGGGGTCTCTGTTTTGTTTTGTTGGGTTCTCGTTGGTCATCATGGTGGAAAAGGGTAAATTGTGGGTTTTGGAGAACATCAGGTAGGTTTAGGGTGGTTTTGGGGTGGATCTATGGTATTCAGTTTTTTTTTTTTTTTTTTTTTTTTTTTTTTGGCGGGGGGGGCGGGGGGGATGATCCTGGACTTTTTGTGTTGTTTTTGAAGTTTTTTGGGGTCTCCGTTGTGTTTCATTGGGTTTTCCATGGTCATCGTGTTGTAAAAGGGTAAATTGTGGGTTTTGGAGAACTTCAGGTAGGTTTAGGGGGAGTTTTCACGTGGATTCATGGTATTTGGGGTTTTCTTCTTTTTGGGGGAGTGATCCTCTCCTTTCTTCGGGTGATTTTGAAGTGTTTTGGGGTTTCCGTTGCGTTTCGTTGAGTTCCTAATGTGTTTTATGGTGGTTGGGAGTGTGCTTTGGGATTAGGAGAACATCAGGTAGGTTTAGGGTGTCTTTGGGGTGGATCTATGGTATTTGGGGTTTTCTTCTATTTTTTGGCGTGATCCTGTTCTTTTTTTTTGGGTGTATTTGACGTGTTTTGGGGTCTCCGTTGGGTTTTGTTGTGTTCCTCTTGGTCTTTCTGTTAAATAGGTGTGAATTGTGGGTTTTGGAGAACTTCAGGTAGGTTTAGTGTGGTTTTGGGTTTGATCTATGGTTTTGGCGGATTTTCTTCCAGTTTTGGGGGTGATGCCATTCTTGTTTGGGGTGTTTTTTAAGGTTTTTGGGGTCTCTGTTTTGTTTTGTTGGGTTCTCGTTGGTCATCATGGTGGAAAATGGTATATTGTGGGTTTTGGAGAAGATCAGGTAGGTTTAGGGTGGTTTTGGGGTGGATCTATGGTTTTGGCGTATTTTCTTCCAGATTTGGGGGTGATGCCGATATTTTTTGGGGTGTTTTGACGAGTTTTGGGGTCTCTGTTGGGTTTATTTGCGTTCTCATTGGTCATCATGGTGGAAAAGGGTACATTGTGGGTTTTGGAGAAGATCAGGTAGGTTTAGGGTGGTTTTGGGGTGGATCTATGGTATTTGGGGTTTTCTTCTATTTTTTGGCATGAACCTGTTCTTTTTTGGGGTGTTTTTGATGTGTTTTGGGGTCTCCGTTGGGTTTTGTTGTGTTCTTGTTGGTCATTATGTTAAATAGGTGTGGATTGTGGGTTTTGGAGAAGATCAGGTAGGTTTAGGGTGGTTTTGGGGTGGATCTATGGTTTTGGCGTATTTTCTTCCAGATTTGGGGGTGATGCCGATGTTTTTTGGGGTGTTTTTGACGTGTTTTGGGGTCTCCGTTGTGTTTCATTGGGTTTTCCATGGTCATCATGGTGGAAAAGAGTAAATTGTGGGTTTTAAAGAACATCAGGTAGGTTTAGGGTGGTTTTGGGGTGGATCTATGGTTTTGGGGGATTTTCTTTCAGTTTTGGGGGTGATGCCGTTCTTGTTTGGGGTGTGTTTGACGTTTTTTGGGGTCTCTGTTGGGTTTTGTTGGGTTCTCGTTGGTCATCATGGTGGAAAAGGGTAAATTGTGGGTTTTGGAGAACATCAGGTAGGTTTAGGGTGGTTTTGGGGTGGATCTATGGTTTTGGCGTATTTTCTTCCAGTTTTGGGGGTGATGCCGATATTTTTTGGGGTGTTTTTGACGTGTTTTGGCGTCTCCATTAGGTTTTGTTGTGTTCTTGTTGGTCATTATGTTAAATAGGTGTGGATTGTGGGTTTTGGAGAAGATCAGGTAGATTTAGGGTGGTTTTGGGGTGGATCTATGGTTTTGGCGTATTTTCTTCCAGTTTTGGGGGTGATGCCATTCTTGTTTGGGGTGTTTTTTAAGTTTTTTGGGGTCTCTGTTTGGTTTTGTTGAGTTCTCGTTGGTCATCATGGTGGAAAAGTGTAAATTGTGGGTTTTGGAGAACATCAGGTAGGTTTAGGGTGGTTTTGGGGTGGATCTATGGTATTCAGTTGTTTTTTTTTTTGGGGGGGGGTGGGGGGTATGATCCTGGACTTTTTGTGTTGTTTTTGAAGTGTTTTGGGGTCTCCGTTGTGTTTCATTGGGTTTTCCATGGTCATCGTGTTGTAAAAGGGTAAATTGTGGGTTTTGGAGAACTTCAGGTAGGTTTAGGGTGGGTTTTCAAGTGGATTCATGGTATTTGGGGTTTTCTTCTTTTTGGGGGAGTGATCCTCTCCTTTCTTCGGGTGATTTTGAAGTGTTTTGGGGTTTCCGTTGCGTTTCGTTGAGTTCCTAATGTGTTTTATGGTGGTTGGGAGTGTGCTTTGGGATTAGGAGAACATCAGGTAGGTTTAGGATGTCTTTGGGGTGGATCTATGGTATTTGGGGTTTTCTTCTATTTTTTGGCGTGATCCCGTTCTTTTTTTTTGGGTGTATTTGACGTGTTTTGGGGTCTCCGTTGGGTTTTGTTGTGTTCCTGTTGGTCTTTCTGTTAAATAGGTGTGGATTGTGGGTTTTGGAGAAGATCAGGTAGGTTTAGGGTGGTTTTGGGGTGGATCTATGGTTTTGGGGGATTTTCTTTCAGTTTTGGGGGTGATGCCGATATTTTTTGGGGTGTTTTTGACGTTTTTTGGGGTCTCTGTTTGGTTTTGTTGGGTTCTCGTTGGTCATCATGGTGGAAAAGTGTACATTGTGGGTTTTGGAGAACATCAGGTAGGTTGAGGGTGGTTTTGGGGTGGATCTATGGTTTTGGCGTATTTTCTTCCAGTTTTGGGGGTGATGCCGATATTTTTTGGGGTGTTTTTGACGTTTTTTGGGGTCTCCATTGGGTTTTGTTGTGTTCTTGTTGGTCATTATGTTAAATAGGAGTGGATTGTGGGTTTTGGAGAAGATCAGGTAGGTTTAGGGTGGTTTTGGGGTGGATCTATGGTTTTGGCGTATTTTCTTCCAGTTTTGGGGGTGGTGCCGATATTTTTTGTGTTGTTTTTGACGTGTTTTGGGGTCTCCGTTGGATTTTAGTTGGGGTCTTGTGGTCATCAGTGTGGAAAATTGTAAATTGTTGGTTTTGGTGAACATCAGGTAGGTTTAGGGTGGTTTGGGTTTGCATCTATGGTATTTGGGGTTTTCTTCTGTTTTTTTTGGGGGGTGATTCTGTTCTTTTTTTTGTGGTGTTTTGGACGTGTTTTGGGGTCTCCATTAGGTTTTGTTGTATTCTTGTTGGTCATTATGTTAAAGAGGTGTGGATTGTGGGTTTTGGAGAAGATCAGGTAGGTTTAGGGTGGTTTTGGGGTGGATCTATGGTTTTGGCGTATTTTCTTCCAGTTTTGGGGGTGATGCCGATATTTTTTGGGGTGTTTTTGACATGTATTGGGGTCTCTGTTGGGTTTATTTGCCTTCTCATTGGTCATCATGGTGGAAAAGAAAAAATTGTGGGTTTTGGAGAACATCAGGTAGGTTTAGGGTGTCTTTGGGGTGGATCTATGGTCTTTGGGGTTTTCTTCTATTTTTTGGCATGAACCTGTTCTTTTTTGGGGTGTTTTTGATGTGTTTTGGGGTCTCCGTTTGGTTTTGTTGTGTTCTTGTTGGTCATTATGTTAAATAGGCTTGGATTGTGGGTTTTGGAGAAGATCAGGTAGGTTTAGGGTGGTTTTGGGGTGGATCTATGGTTTTGGCGTATTTTCTTCCAGATTTGGGGGTGATGCCGATATTTTTTGGGGTGTTTTTGACGTTTTTTGGGGTCTCTGTTGGGTTTTGTTGGGTTCTCGTTGGTCATCGTGTTGGAAAAGGGTAAATTGTGGGTTTTGGAGAACATCAGGTAGGTTTAGGGTGGTTTTGGGGTGGATATATGGTATTCAGTTTTTTTTTTTTTTTTGGGGTGGTGGGGGGGGATGATCCTGGACTTCTTGTGTTGTTTTTGACGTGTTTTGGGGTCTCCGTTGTGTTTCATTGGGTTTTCCATGGTCATCGTGTTGTAAAAGGGTAAATTGTGGGTTTTGGAGAACTTCAGGTAGGTTTAGGGGGAGTTTTCACGTGGATTCATGGTATTTGGGGTTTTCTTCTTTTTGGGGGAGTGATCCTCTCCTTTCTTCGGGTGATTTTGAAGTGTTTTGGGGTTTCCGTTGCGTTTCGTTGAGTTCCTAATGTGTTTTATGGTGGTTGGGAGTGTGCTTTGGGCTTAGGAGAACATCAGGTAGGTTTAGGGTGTCTTTGGGGTGGATCTATGGTATTTGGGGTTTTCTTCTATTTTTTGGCGTGATCCCGTTATTTTTTTTTGGGTGTATTTGACGTGTTTTGGGGTCTCCGTTGGGTTTTGTTGGGTTCTCGTTGGTCATCATGGTGGAAAAGGGTAAATTGTGGGTTTTGGAGAACATCAGGTAGGTTTAGGGTGGTTTTGGGGTGGATCTATGGTTTTGGCGTATTTTCTTCCAGTTTTGGGGGTGATGCCGATATTTTTTGGGGTGTTTTTGACGTGTTTTGGGGTCTCCATTAGGTTTTGTTGTGTTCTTGTTGGTCATTATGTTAAATAGGTGTGGATTGTGGGTTTTGGAGAAGATCAGGTAGGTTTAGGGTGGTTTTGGGGTGGATCTATGGTTTTGGGGGATTTTCTTCCAGTTTTGGGTGTGATGCCATTCTTGTTTGGGGTGTTTTTTAAGGTTTTTGGGGTCTCTGTTTTGTTTTGTTGGGTTCTCGTTGGTCATCATGGTAGAAAAGGGTATATTGCGGGTTTTGGAGAAGATCAGGTAGGTTTAGGGTGGTTTTGGAATGGATCTATGGTTTTGGCGTATTTTCTTCCAGATTTGGGGGTGATGCCGATATTTTTTGGGGTGTTTTTGACGAGTTTTGGGGTCTCTGTTGGGTTTATTTGCGTTCTCATTTGTCATCATGGTGGAAAAGTGTACATTGTGGGTTTTGGAGAACATCAGGTAGGTTTAGGGTGTCTTTGGGGTGGATCTATGGTATTTGGGGTTTTCTTCTATTTTTTGGCATGAACCTGTTCTTGTTTGGGGTGTTTTTGATGTGTTTTGGGGTCTCCGTTGGGTTTTGTTGTGTTCTTGTTGGTCATTATGTTAAATAGGAGTGGATTGTGGGTTTTGGAGAAGATCAGGTAGGTTTAGGGTGGTTTTGGGGTGGATCTATGGTTTTGGCGTATTTTCTTCCAGATTTGGGGGTGATGCCGATATTTTTTGGGGTGTTTTTGACGTGTTTTGTGGTCTCCGTTGTGTTTCATTGGGTTTTCCATAATCATCATGGTGGAAAAGGGTAAATTGTGGGTTTTGGAGAAGATCAGGTAGGTTTAGGGTGGTTTTGGGGTGGATCTATGGTTTTGGGGGATTTTCTTCCAGTTTTGGGGGTGATGCCATTCTTGTTTGGGGTGTTTTTTAAGGTTTTTGTGGTCTCTGTTTTGTTTTGTTGGGTTCTCGTTGGTCATCATGGTGGAAAAGTGTAAATTGTGGGTTTTGGAGAACATCAGGTAGGTTTAGGGTGGTTTTGGGGTGGATCTATGGTATTCATTTTTTTTTTTTTTTTTTGGGGGGGGGGTTGGGGGCGATGATCCTGGACTTCTTGTGTTGTTTTTGACGTGTTTTGGGGTCTCCGCTGTTTTTCATTGGGTTTTCCATGGTCATCGTGTTGTAAAAGGGTAAATTGTGGGTTTTGGAGAAGATCAGGTAGGTTTAGGGTGGTTTTGGGGTGGATCTATGGTTTTGGCGTATTTTCTTCCAGATTTGGGGGTGATGCCGATATTTTTTGGGGTGTTTTTGACGTTTTTTGGGGTCTCTGTTGGGTTTTGTTGGGTTCTCGTTGGTCATCGTGTTGGAAAAGGGTAAATTGTGGGTTTTGGAGAACATCAGGTAGGTTTAGGGTGGTTTTGGGGTGGATATATGGTATTCAGTTTTTTTTTTTTTTTTGGGGTGGTGGTGGGGGGATGATCCTGGACTTCTTGTGTTGTTTTTGACGTGTTTTGGGGTCTCCGTTGTGTTTCATTGGGTTTTCCATGGTCATCGTGTTGAAAAGGGTAAATTGTGGGTTTTGGAGAACTTCAGGTAGGTTTAGGGGGAGTTTTCACGTGGATTCATGGTATTTGGGGTTTTCTTCTTTTTGGGGGAGTGATCCTCTCCTTTCTTCGGGTGATTTTGAAGTGTTTGTGGTTTCCGTTGCGTTTCGTTGAGTTCCTAATGTGTTTTATGGTGGTTGGGAGTGTGCTTTGGGCTTAGGAGAACATCAGGTAGGTTTAGGGTGTCTTTGGGGTGGATCTATGGTATTTGGGGTTTTCTTCTATTTTTTGGCGTGATCCCGTTATTTTTTTTTGGGTGTATTTGACGTGTTTTGGGGTCTCCGTTGGGTTTTGTTGGGTTCTCGTTGGTCATCATGGTGGAAAAGGGTAAATTGTGGGTTTTGGAGAACATCAGGTAGGTTTAGGGTGGTTTTGGGGTGGATCTATGGTTTTGGCGTATTTTCTTCCAGTTTTGGGGGTGATGCCGATATTTTTTGGGGTGTTTTTGACGTGTTTTGGGGTCTCCATTAGGTTTTGTTGTGTTCTTGTTGGTCATTATGTTAAATAGGTGTGGATTGTGGGTTTTGGAGAAGATCAGGTAGGTTTAGGGTGGTTTTGGGGTGGATCTATGGTTTTGGGGGATTTTCTTCCAGTTTTGGTGGTGATGCCATTCTTGTTTGGGGTGTTTTTTAAGGTTTTTGGGGTCTCTGTTTTGTTTTGTTGGGTTCTCGTTGGTCATCATGGTAGAAAAGTGTATATTGTGGGTTTTGGAGAAGATCAGGTAGGTTTAGGGTGGTTTTGGGGTGGATCTATGGTTTTGGCGTATTTTCTTCCAGATTTGGGGGTGATGCCGATATTTTTTGGGGTGTTTTTGACGAGTTTTGGGGTCTCTGTTGGTTTATTGCGTTCTTATTTGTCATCATGGTGGAAAAGTGTACATTGTGGGTTTTGGAGAACATCAGGTAGGTTTAGGGTGTCTTTGGGGTGGATCTATGGTATTTGGGGTTTTCTTCTATTTTTTGGCATGAACCTGTTCTTGTTTTGGGTGTTTTTGATGTGTTTTGGGGTCTCCGTTGGGTTTTGTTGTGTTCTTGTTGGTCATTATGTTAAATAGGAGTGGATTGTGGGTTTTGGAGAAGATCAGGTAGGTTTAGGGTGGTTTTGGGGTGGATCTATGGTTTTGGCGTATTTTCTTCCAGATTTGGGGGTGATGCCGATATTTTTTGGGGTGTTTTTGACGTGTTTTGTGGTCTCCGTTGTGTTTCATTGGGTTTTCCATAATCATCATGGTGGAAAAGGGTAAATTGTGGGTTTTGGAGAAGATCAGGTAGGTTTAGGGTGGTTTTGGGGTGGGATCTATGGTTTTGGGGGATTTTCTTCCAGTTTTGGGGGTGATGCCATTCTTGTTTGGGGTGTTTTTTAAGGTTTTTGTGGTCTCTGTTTTGTTTTGTTGGGTTCTCGTTGGTCATCATGGTGGAAAAGTGTAAATTGTGGGTTTTGGAGAACATCAGGTAGGTTTAGGGTGGTTTTGGGGTGGATCTATGGTATTCATTTTTTTTTTTTTTTTTGGGGGGGGGGGGGGGGCGATGATCCTGGACTTCTTGTGTTGTTTTTGACGTGTTTTGGGGTCTCCGTTGTTTTTCATTGGGTTTTCCATGGTCATCGTGTTGTAAAAGGGTAAATTGTGGGTTTTGGAGAACTTCAGGTAGGTTTAGGGGGAGTTTTCACGTGGATTCATGGTATTTGGGGTTTTCTTCTTTTTGGGGGAGTGATCCTCTCCTTTCTTCGGGTGATTTTGAAGTGTTTTGGGGTTTCCGTTGCGTTTTCGTTGAGTTCCTAATGTGTTTTATGGTGGTTGGGAGTGTGCTTTGGGATTAGGAGAACATCAGGTAGGTTTAGGGTGTCTTTGGGGTGGATCTATGGTATTTGGGGTTTTCTTCTATTTTTTGGCGTGATCCTGTTCTTTTTTTTTGGGTGTATTTGACGTGTTTTGGGGTCTCCGTTGGGTTTTGTTGGGTTCTCGTTGGTCATCATGGTGGAAAAGGGTAATTGTGGGTTTTGGAGAACATCAGGTAGGTTTAGGGTGGTTTTGGGTTGGATCTATGGTTTTGGCGTATTTTCTTCCAGTTTTGGGGGTGATGCCGATATTTTTTGGGGTGTTTTGACGTGTTTTGGGGTCTCCATTACGTTTTGTTGTGTCTTGTTGGTCATTATGTTAAATAGGTGTGGATTGTGGGTTTTGGAGAAGATCAGGTAGGTTTAGGGTGGTTTTGGGGTGGATCTATGGTTTTGGGGGATTTTCTTCCAGTTTTGGGGGTGATGCCATTCTTGTTTGGGGTGTTTTTTAAGGTTTTTGGGGTCTCTGTTTTGTTTTGTTGGGTTCTCGTTGGTCATCATGGTGGAAAATGGTATATTGTGGGTTTTGGAGAAGATCAGGTAGGTTTCGGGTGGTTTTGGGGTGGATCTATGGTTTTGGCGTATTTTCTTTCAGATTTGGGGGTGATGCCGATATTTTTTGGGGTGTTTTTGACGTGTTTTGAGGTCTCTGTTGGGTTTATTTGCGTTGTCATTGGTCATCATGGTGGAAAAGTGTACATTGTGGGTTTTGGAGAACATCAGGTAGGTTTAGGGTGTCTTTGGGGTGGATCTATGGTCTTTGGGTTTTCTTCTATTTTTTGGCATGAACCTGTTCTTTTTTGGGGTGTTTTTGATGTGTTTTGGGGTCTCCGTTGGGTTTTTGTTGTGTTCTTGTTGGTCATTATGTTAAATAGGAGTAGATTGTGGGTTTTGGAGAACATCAGGTAGGTTTAGGGTGGTTTTGGGGTGGATCTATGGTTTTGGCGTATTTTCTTCCAGATTTGGGGGTGATGCCGATATTTTTTGGGGTGTTTTTGACGTGTTTTGGGGTCTCCGTTGTGTTTCATTGGGTTTTCCATGGTCATCATGGTGGAAAAGTGTAAATTATGGGTTTTGGAGAACATCAGGTAGGTTTAGGGTGGTTTTGGGGTGGATCTATGGTTTTGGGGGATTTTCTTCCAGTTTTGGGGGTGATGCCATTCTTGTTTGGGGTGTTTTTTAAGGTTTTTGGGGTCTCTGTTTGGTTTTGTTGGGTTCTCGTTGGTCATCATGGTGGAAAAGTGTAAATTGTGGGTTTTGGAGAACATCAGGTAGGTTTAGGGTGGTTTTGGGGTGGATATATGGTATTCAGTTTTTTTTTTTTTTTTTTTTGGGGGGGTTGGGGGCGATGATCCTGGACTTTTTGTGTTGTTTTTGACGTGTTTTGGGGTCTCCGTTGTGTTTCATTGGGTTCTCCATGGTCATCGTTTTGGAAAAGGGTAAATTGTGGGTTTTGGAGAACTTCAGGTAGGTTTAGGGGGAGTTTTCACGTGGATTCATGGTATTTGGGGTTTTCTTCTTTTTGGGGGAGTGATCCTCTCCTTTCTTCGGGTGATTTTGAAGTGTTTTGGGGTTTCCGTTGCGTTTCGTTGAGTTCCTAATGTGTTTTATGGTGGTTGGGAGTGTGCTTTGGGATTAGGAGAACATCAGGTAGGTTTAGGGTATCTTTGAGGTGGATCTATGGTATTTGGGGTTTTCTTCTACTATTTGGCGTGATCCTGTTCTTTTTTTTGGGTGTATTTGACGTGTTTTGGGGTCTCCGTTGGGTTTTGTTGTGTTCCTGTTGGTCTTTCTGTTAAATAGGTGTGGATTGTTGGTTTTGGAGAACTTCAGGTAGGTTTAGGGTGGTTTTGGGGTGGATCTATGGTTTTGGGGGATTTTCTTTCAGTTTTGGGGGAGATGCCGATATTTTTTGGGGTGTTTTTGACGTGTTTTGGGGTCTCTGTTGGGTTTATTTTGCGTTGTCATTGTTCATCATGGTGGAAAAGTGTACATTGTGGGTTTTGGAGAACATCAGGTAGGTTTAGGG